>NC_089841.1:14004596-14304596 GCF_035609145.1 Eleutherodactylus coqui | reverse complement strand
AAGAGGGCGCTACACACCAGAGCCCAGACCTGAACCCCATAGCAGATCTATTGGGGACCTGAAGAGGGCGTTACACACCAGAGCTCGGACCTGAACCCCATTGCAGATCTATGGGGGACCTGAAGAGGGCGCTACACACCAGAAGGAGAGCACATCAACAGAGTATTAACTATAACATTTGTATACTAATGCAACCACATTAAGTAAGCCACCCCTCCCCCGGTGGTCCTGAAATGCGGGGACACACAAACCTGTAGAGCCGGACAGGGGCCCTGTGCTTCCTGAACCTGTGATGATGTCACCGACATGTGATCACCTGTGTGGGAGGAGTCGGGGATCACATGATCAGGGGGAGGTGAGTGGATGCAGATCTCTGCTGGCTGAGCTGAAGCGAACAGGATGTAGCAGAGCTGTGTGTGTGATGTGTGGGGGTCAGGATGGATGGAGTAGAGCTGTGTGTGATGTGTGGGGTCAGGATGGATGGAGTAGAGCTGTGTGTGATGTGTGGGGGTCAGGATGGATGGAGTAGAGCTGTGTGTGATGTGTGGGGGTCAGGATGGATGGAGTAGAGCTGTGTGTGTGATGTGTGGGGGTCAGGATGGATGGAGTAGAGCTGTGTGTGTGATGTGTGGGGGTCAGGATGGATGGAGTAGAGCTGTGTGTGTGATGTGTGGGGATCAGGATGGATGGAGTAGAGCTGTGTGTGATGTGTGGGGTCAGGATGGATGGAGTAGAGCTGTGTGTGATGTGTGGGGTCAGAATGGATGGAGTAGAGCTGTGTGTGATGTGTGTGGGGTCAGAATGGATGGAGTAGAGCTGTGTGTGATGTGTGTGGGGTCAGAATGGATGGAGTAGAGCTGTGTGTGATGTGTGGGGGGTCAGGATGGATGGAGTAGAGCTGTGTGTGATGTGTGGGGGTCAGGATGGATGGAGTAGAGCTGTGTGTGATGTGTGGGGGTCAGGATGGATGGAGTAGAGCTGTGTGTGATGTGTGGGGGTCAGGATGGATGGAGTAGAGCTGTGTGTGTGATGTGTGGGGGGTCAGGATGGATGGAGTAGAGCTGTGTGTGTGATGTGTGGGGGTCAGGATGGATGGAGTAGAGCTGTGTGTGTGATGTGTGGGGGTCAGGATGGATGGAGTAGAGCTGTGTGTGTGATGTGTGGGGGTCAGGATGGATGGAGTAGAGCTGTGTGTGATGTGTGGGGGTCAGGATGGATGGAGTAGAGCTGTGTGTGTGATGTGTGGGGGTCAGGATGGATGGAGTAGAGCTGTGTGTGTGATGTGTGGGGGGTCAGGATGGATGGAGTAGAGCTGTGTGTGTGATGTGTGGGGGTCGGGATGGATGGAGTAGAGCTGTGTGTGTGATGTGTGGGGGTCAGGATGGATGGAGTAGAGCTGTGTGTGATGTGTGGGGGTCAGGATGGATGGAGTAGAGCTGTGTGTGTGATGTGTGGGGGTCAGGATGGATGGAGTAGAGCTGTGTGTGATGTGTGGGGGTCAGGATGGATGGAGTAGAGCTGTGTGTGTGATGTGTGGGGGTCAGGATGGATGGAGTAGAGCTGTGTGTGTGATGTGTGGGGGTCAGGATGGATGGAGTAGAGCTGTGTGTGATGTGTGGAGGTCAGGATGGATGGAGTAGAGCTGTGTGTGATGTGTGGGGGTCAGGATGGATGGAGTAGAGCTGTGTGTGATGTGTGGGGGTCAGGATGGATGGAGTAGAGCTGTGTGTGATGTGTGTGGGGGTCAGGATGGATGGAGTAGAGCTGTGTGTGTGATGTGTGGGGGTCAGGATGGATGGAGTAGAGCTGTGTGTGATGTGTGTGGGGGTCAGGATGGATGGAGTAGAGCTGTGTGTGTGATGTGTGGGGGTCAGGATGGATGGAGTAGAGCTGTGTGTGTGATGTGTGGGGGTCAGGATGGATGGAGTAGAGCTGTGTGTGTGATGTGTGGGGGTCAGGATGGATGGAGTAGAGCTGTGTGTGTGATGTGTGGGGGTCAGGATGGATGGAGTAGAGCTGTGTGTGTGATGTGTGGGGGTCAGGATGGATGCAGTAGAGCTGTGTGTGATGTGTGGGGGTCAGGATGGATGGAGTAGAGCTGTGTGTGTGATGTGTGGGGGTCAGGATGGATGGAGTAGAGCTGTGTGTGTGATGTGTGGGGGTCAGGATGGATGGAGTAGAGCTGTGTGTGTGATGTGTGGGGGTCAGGATGGATGGAGTAGAGCTGTGTGTGTGATGTGTGGGGGGTCAGGATGGATGGAGTAGAGCTGTGTCTGTGATGTGTGGGGGGTCAGGATGGATGGAGTAGAGCTGTGTCTGTGATGTGTGGGGGTCAGGATGGATGGAGTAGAGCTGTGTGTGTGTGATGTGTGGGGGTCAGGATGGATGGAGTAGAGCTGTGTGTGTGATGTGTGGGGGTCAGGATGGATGGAGTAGAGCTGTGTGTGTGATGTGTGGGGGTCAGGATGGATGGAGTAGAGCTGTGTGTGTGATGTGTGGGGGGTCAGGATGGATGGAGTAGAGCTGTGTGTGTGATGTGTGGGGGGTCAGGATGGATGGAGTAGAGCTGTGTGTGTGATGTGTGGGGGTCAGGATGGATGGAGTAGAGCTGTGTGTGTGATGTGTGGGGGTCAGGATGGATGGAGTAGAGCTGTGTGTGTGATGTGTGGGGTCAGGATGGATGGAGTAGAGCTGTGTGTGTGATGTGTGGGGGTCAGGATGGATGGAGTAGAGCTGTGTGTGGGTCAGGATGGATGGAGTAGAGCTGTGTGTGATGTGTGGGGGTCAGGATGGATGGAGTAGAGCTGTGTGTGATGTGTGGGGGTCAGGATGGATGGAGTAGAGCTGTGTGTGATGTGTGGGGGTCAGGATGGATGGAGTAGAGCTGTGTGTGTGATGTGTGGGGGTCAGGATGGATGGAGTAGAGCTGTGTGTGTGATGTGTGGGGGTCAGGATGGATGGAGTAGAGCTGTGTGTGTGATGTGTGGGGGTCAGGATGGATGGAGTAGAGCTGTGTGTGTGATGTGTGGGGGTCAGGATGGATGGAGTAGAGCTGTGTGTGTGATGTGTGGGGGTCAGGATGGATGGAGTAGAGCTGTGTGTGTGATGTGTGGGGGTCAGGATGGATGGAGTAGAGCTGTGTGTGTGATGTGTGGGGGTCAGGATGGATGGAGTAGAGCTGTGTGTGATGTGTGGGGGTCAGGATGGATGGAGTAGAGCTGTGTGTGATGTGTGGGGGTCAGGATGGATGGAGTAGAGCTGTGTGTGATGTGTGGGGGTCAGGATGGATGGAGTAGAGCTGTGTGTGTGATGTGTGGGGGTCAGGATGGATGGAGTAGAGCTGTGTGTGATGTGTGGGGGTCAGGATGGATGGAGTAGAGCTGTGTGTGTGATGTGTGGGGGGTCAGCATGGATGGAGTAGAGCTGTGTGTGATGTGTGCGGGTCAGGATGGATGGAGTAGAGCTGTGTGTGATGTGTGGGGGTCAGGATGGATGGAGTAGAGCTGTGTGTGATGTGTGGGGGTCAGGATGGATGGAGTAGAGCTGTATGTGTGATGTGTGGGGGTCAGGATGGATGGAGTAGAGCTGTGTGTGATGTGTGCGGGTCAGGATGGATGGAGTAGAGCTGTGTGTGATGTGTGAGGGTCAGGATGGATGGAACTCTATTTTATTATAAAATTAGGAAACATAACAGTAATTGTCAAAACAAAAATCTGTCTCTCTCCACAGTTTGGAGCATCAAACACAAATTAACACAACATGTGTATTCCAGTCCGTACAATGTCCGCTCAGGAAGCTTGCTTCTTCTGAACAAAACAGAAAAATAAGGACCTCCTCATCCTCTCTTGACCTTTCTTGAGCTTCTCTTTTGTTCTTTGCCTCTTCTCCTGCTTTAGTTTTTCTGTCCGTATCTTCCCTTACTGCCCATGGACTCTCTGGTGCCAGAAGATCCTCGATGCCAGACAAATCAGCAATGCCAGTATACGTTCCCCAGAAAAAAAAACAAATAAACTGGCTTTAGATTTTTTTTTTCCCATTTGAAATGAAATAACAGTACCACCTAGAACATTCCCCTCATAAACCCCCCTACGCTATGCCGGGCCCTTAAGAGATGAAAAGAAGTTAACATGAAATGTTTACATTATTTATACAATTTTCTGTTTCCCTACGTAGTTATACTATAACCTACTTACAAAATTATTATTTATATATATATATATTTTTTTTTTCCCAACACAATAACTAATCTAATATTTACAGCATATTATATACATATATACACAAAATATAATTTATTATTTTTTTTATTTTTTTTTATTTTTTATTTTTTTTTCCCCCCCTCAATATAATTTAATTAAATTTTGTTACACACTTAATTCTCTTCACTATAAAGAAAATGACCTTCACCCTCTTACCATCACCGTCTTACCATTGAGTCCTGGTTCAGTCATTTGCAAGCCCTATTTCTCCTTTTGTACTTAAAACAAAACAAAAAGCTATTAGTGTGAGAAAAACCAGCCCACCACCAGGAATCGGAAAGGGAAACAGGCTAGGGCACCGTAAAAGAAAGGCCCCTCCATAACCGAGATGCCTTTGGCGCTCCCAACCTGCTGCCCTCCCAAGAACGTACCTTCCCCAGGTCATCAAGAATGCCCCTACATACTACTTCCACCGGGAGGATTTTCTGACGCGTCGAAACTAGACACCTTGCGTGCCACGTGAAATATCTAACCACTAGGCTGACTAAATATAACGTGCATTTATCCCGGCCACCCAGAACTCTGAAAGCTCCATATGCACACTCGGAATAGGAGAGTCCAGCCAGCCGGGGCCAGCCGATGGAAATCCCCACCCTTCTATATACCTCTGTATTGAAGGGACATTGAAGTAGGAAATGCTCCATGGTTTCCACCGTAGAGCCACACTCCTCACGGGGGCAATTTCTTTCCTCCGTGCTCCTATACTTCAGATTGTCCCTCACATACAGCTTTCCGTGGAAAGAGCGCCAGGCCAAATCCCAAAACTTCATAGGGACCCTCACTGAATTTAACAAAACCAACCCACCCTCCAGGTCCTGGCCTGGGCAGTCCTTGAGGGCCAATGGCTTTTGGAAACGGGAGGTCAGGACCCTCCTATCAAGGAACCTCCTCGAGAGAGTCTCAACCTCCACAGCCCCCAAGCCCCATCGACGGATAAGCTTCAGAGCCGGAGTAACGTAAGCCGGGAGATGTCCGTGCGGCGTGCGTAGGTCTTTCACTCGCCCTCCTCTCACCCAATCCTGGAGAAAGGGCCGAAACCATGACTTAGAGGAAACTACCCACCAAGGAGCCCTTTCCTCATTGCGGAAGTTGACTAGATTAATCTTCAAGAAGGTGTTGACTAAAAACACCACGGGATTGACCATACCCAATCCCCCTAGTCTCCTTGGGCGGTATGTAACCTCTCGCTTCACTAGGTTCAGCCTGTTGTCCCATAACAGCTGGAAGAACAGGCTATAGATCCGTGTCCAAGAAGACTCTGGCAAGATGCACACGCTGCCTAGATAGATAAATAAGGGGAGCAGGAAGGTTTTGATGAGGCTCACCTTTTCCCTCAGGGACAAAGACCATCCCTTCCATTAGTCCACCTTTTGACTGGCATCTTTTAGTCTGCCTTCCCAATTTGTCTCGGGATAATTTCCCTGGCCAAAATGGATGCCCAGAATTTTTAATGACTCCTGGGGTCTTGGGAGGGTGTCCGAGAGACTAAAATCAGGGTCTCCTTCTCCCAACCACAGACTTCCACACTTATCCCAGTTGAGCTGGGATCCAGTTACCTCTGAATACTCCACAACCTCCGACATCACCCATCCCGCCTCCTCGCGAGCAGAGACGAAAATCGTGACATCATCGGCGTAGGCCACCACCTTTAGTGCCGGCCCAGAGTCCCCCAGGCCCACCCCAACCCCCGCCAACGGCCCACAACCCAACCTCCTTAAAAATGGGTCGATCGCAAACACGTATAGCAGGGGGCTTAAGGGACAGCCCTGACGAACCCCGGATCCCACAAAAAAGGGGCGCCCAGCCCAACCGTTCACCAGCGGGAAACTCTCAGCCCCTTTGTACAAAGTTTTTAACCAATTGACAAACCCTACCGGCAGACCATATTTCAAAAGCACCGACCAGAGGTACTCATGGTTAACCTTATCAAAAGCCTTTGCCTGATCCAAGGACAGCAAGAACCCTCTCCAGTTCCCAGCCCTGCCCTGCTCCACAACCTCCCGGACACTCAGCACAGCACTAAATGTGCTTCGGCCTGGAACAGAACAGTGCTGATCACCCGAAAGCAGCTCCGGTGCAAAACGCACCAAACGATTAAACAGCACCTTAGCCAAAATCTTCCGGTCCGTATTGAGCAGCGCTATGGGACGCCAATTCTCAATCCGGGACGGATCCTTACCCTTTGACAAGATGATCAGGGCTGACCTCCTCATTGACTCTGGCAGAGTACCCGAGGAAAGGCACTCATTATATACCTCAGTCAATAGGGGAACCAACTGTTCCTTAAAGGTTTTGTAGAACTCGGATGATAAGCCATCCGGACCTGGCGTTTTCTTGAGCTTAAGCCCATCAAAGGCCAGTCTCACTTCCTCTTCTCTGATAGCGTCTGTCAAAACGTCAAGCCCAGAGGTCACTCTCTCTTCAGGAATGGTTTCAGCCAGGAAAGCCGACAGCCTGTCTCGATCTTGATCCTTCCCTGCCAGAAGGCCCGAGTAGTAGGATCTGACTACCTCCAGGATCTCTGAACTGGACCTCTTCAGAGACCCTGTACTATCAATCAGTCCTGTAACCATCTTACTATTTACTGACATCCTACAGTTTCTGTAGGGGTCGGGCGAGCGGAATTTCCCGAAATCCCTCTCAAAAACCAGGGATGTGTACCTATCATACTGGCACCTTTTTAACAGGGATTTCACTCTGGAGACTTCCTCACGGTTGCCCCCCGCCGAGACAAGCCGCTCGAGTTTCCTCCTCAGTCCTTGATATAAACGATAACAAGACAAGGATCTGAGGTTAGAGAGCTCACAGAAATACCTCGCTGCCCTTTTCTTGAAAATCTCCCACCACTCTGACTTACTGTTACATAGGCCCATGAGCGGAATCTGGCTCTGAAGGAACTCCTCAAAAGGACTGTCTTATCTCCGCTTCTTCCAGGAGGGCCGTATTCAATTTCCATAAACCTCTACCCATCTGAGGGGTATCTGTAACATTCAAAGTAAACATAATTAAACAGTGGTCGGAGAACTCCACCTCCACCACCAATAAAGGTGAGGAGACAGCTTCCTCCTTTAAAAGAAACCTGTCTATCCTAGACCTACTACTACCTCGATGGAAGGTGAACACCGTGTTGCCTGGGGCATGCCTGATGTGGATGTCCTCCAGGCGAGCCTCACTGACTATTCTATTCAAAGCGACGCTATCATAATCCAGTCTGTATTTGGTACCTCCCCTATCGCAGAGCCTCGTGACGTTATTGAAGTCCCCACCAAAGACTACCAACTGGCTTGAAAAATATAGGGCTTAATCCTTGTGAAAAGGTCCTTTCGCTCACATTGACTTTGAGCACCGTAGATGTTAATCAGTCGTAGCTCTTGACCTCCCACAAGGACGTCTAGGACCAAACACCTCCCCATTTCCACCTCAATCACCCATCGGCATGTGACATCAGCGGTTTTAAAAAGAACCGCCACTCCGCTATACTGCTCGGCCGCAAGAGACCAATAGGAAGGGCCACTCGTCCACTTCCTCTTTGCCTGATATTTACTGGCTAAATCTGTTAGCCTGGTCTCCTGCAAAAATAAAATATCAGCTTCAACACGGCTGAAAAAATCAAAGGCCATAAATCTTGCAGTATTTGACCTAATGCTGGCTACATTAATGGTCGCCAGCGTCAACGGACTGAGTGCTGCCATCTAAGGTGATTAAGGTTGGACGACTCTTATCTTACCCCTTCCCCTTTCTTCACCCGAAAACCCACATTCCTCTCCTCCTCTCTTTAATGACTCTGACATATCCATGCCCTCGATTGTTGCCCCTTCACCTTCAGGGGACTCCAAACTTTTGTCTGGTGGCTTTGGTACCTCCTCCCTCCCCTGGGACTCAGTCTTCCCAAGGATGGGAGGGGGGTCACATCCTCCGGCCCCTCCCCACCCCTCTCTGGTTCCCCCGTCACCCCCACCCGCAAGGGAGATTCAGGTTCCACCTCAAGGGGTTGAAAATGGTTTGAAAGAGACACCAGACGGGAGCCGGTTTGTCCTTCCATTAGTCTCTGACCCGGGGCAGGAGCAGATTTCCTTTTTACCTGGTTGTTTTTTTTTCTTTTTCACATCCTTTTTCCGCCTCTTTTCCAGCCATTCTCTGCCATCTTCATTTGATGACAGAGTGGCGCCAGAGGCGGACCCCTCTTCCCTCTGCAGTCTCTCGGTCTCCTCCTCCAACTCGCTCTCCCCTGGAGCCTCAGTAGCAGGAGCTTTCCCAGAGAGGGAGAACCCCTTCTTCTTCCCCTACCCTTCTGTTTTTGTCATTCCTAGCCATCTTCATCTGCACTGTCTTTACAGGAGCATGCGGAAGAATAGATAGCTACCTCCTCTCTCTCTGTCTTTTTTCTCTCTCATCCACATCACTATCCCTTGTGGTCTCTGCCCCTTGCATGGTGGTGCGCCCCGCTATCTCAGATTCTTTAAGCTTACTCTTTCCCCCTGGGCTGGCCAGGCACTCTGCTGAGACCCCATAGCTCTTCCTCCTCCTTGTCCCCACCAGCCTTGCCCCCAGACCGACAGACCTGCTGACCCTCCAACTGAGCTTGGTCAGTGTTAACAAAAGAGAAGGGACAGTGACTGAAAAGGTGCCCTGAAGCACCACACAGGATACACCGAATATCCCCACATGATGAGGATGGATGATCTCTTCCCAGCAAAAAATGTCTTGAAAACACTGATGGGAAATGGATTCTTTAGCCACACCCTCTGCACAGCCTTCTGCCCCACTTTCCATCACCCTATTAGCCATCGGCCTACCTGGCACCAGGCAAACTACTTTCTTTGGTCCCACTACAGGTCCTTTTTGGGGGCCACCTGATGCCAGATGACGCCCCTCCAGCTTCCTGGGATACTGGGGATCACCTGATACCGAGCAACCCCCTTTCTTTAAGCCTACCACAGGGCCTTTCTGGGGGTCACCTGATGCCAGATGACCCGCCCACCTTCCTTGAACTTTTGGGATCACCAGACACTGGGAAAAGCCCTTACCTAGGCCCACAGCAGGGCCCTTTTGGGGACCATTCGATACCTGGTGACCCCCACTTTTTCCACAGCCCTTTTTGATATTTTTCTTAGTTCACCTGATGGTGGATGACCCCACACTTAATGATCTTGCTGTCAGACACCACGTTTCTGCCTATCACTCCTTCTGTTATTACGAACCAGGGTGGGATGCTGTCTTCACCCTCCTTCCTGGAGAAGTCCGAGCTTGAAATGACAGAGACTTGTGTGACTGGAAGCTCACTGCATAGGGACTGCTGACTATCCACTGTCTGCAGTTCTCTGGCAGAGGCCTGCTCCATATTGGACACTTGGTCCTTCATATCATAACAGACCCCAGCCAGACACTTCAAACCATTCATCATTCCCTACCTTTTCTGCAAAAGGACGTGCACTCTTAAATATGGTAGTTCTCCCCTCAACCAGGGTGAGGATCTCTCTCTTTAATTGCTGGATGGCCTGGTTGTATTGAGCCCTCACTGACTTACCTGAGTTGTTGGCCAGAAACCTGGCTGCCTGTAACTCTTTCTAGAGCCTTCTGATGGTACCATTAGCCTCACGGTACTCCTGGGTTCCTACAGATATTCTGGAGGCAAAATGTTTAACATCCTCCCAAAGGCTGCAGTGTTCCCACCCCCTCCCCCCTTCGTTTTTAATGGTAGGACTGGGTTCTTCCCCAGAAGCATGTGGCCTATCTCTAGCAGGACCTTTATGGCAACTTCCTGCAGCCAAAGTCCCAGAGAGCCGCCGTCCCCCTCCCTGGTTAGCCTAATGGCCACCTCGGATGGTCTTCAGGGGACACATAACTGTGTCTCTGGCTAGATCTCCTCAGTCCCTCCTCAGTTGCTGGTTGCAATACATTCTCACCCTCTGCTCGCCTACTCCGGAGAGTGAGGTTAGTGCATCTCCCTCAAACCATAGCCCTGGGTAAGAGAGAGCAAAAGTCCCAGACCCTCGAGGTAACAGGGAGTCTTGGAGCCTCTAGCAACTGTACACAGATAACCACACCCACCCACAGGAAGTCAGAGGATGGATATAGTAGAGCTGTGTGTGTGATGTGTGGGTTAGGATGAATATAGTAGAGCTGTGTGTGTGGTGTGTGAGGATCAGGATGGATTGAGTAGAGCTGTGTGTGATGTGTGGGTTAGGATGAATATAGTAGAGCTGTGTGTGTGTGATGGGTGAGGATCAGGATGGATGTAGTAGAGCTGTGTGTGTGATGTGGAGACACATGAGTGAGTGCAAACAGGTGGAGACACGTAAGTGGGTACGAACGGGAGGAGACATGTAATTGAGTGTGAAAGGGCGGAGACGTGAGGAGTGTGATCTAGTTGAATTTTGTTTGAATTTAGTTAAACTGTAGATCCCCACTGTAATGTGCTCCAGGCTTGGCAATGCTGTCCAGTGTACACCTTGTGCCATGTATGCAGTCCTTAAACAGCCAATCGAGGGTTGATACTAATGCACAGGATACATGCACATTGCACATTTGGAAGCCCAGATCCTGGATCTAGATGAACGTCTGGCAACACTGAGATCCACTGATGATATGGAAAGGAGTTTGCTGCTCACTGAGCACACTCTCGCTGGGGAAGATATTGGGAAGATCGAAGGAGGCTAGTCCTGATCTGGCACACACAAACAAGTTTGCAAAGTTGGCAGATGAGGGGGATGCTATCATTAAAAAATATTTAAGGGACCTAGGATCTAATTTCAGGGCAGGGTCCTCCAAGGTAGTTTTCTCAGAAATACTACCTGTAACATGAGCCACACCAGAAAGTCAGCAGGAAATTAGGGAGGTAGACAAGTGATTACAGAGTTGATGTGGGACGGAGGGATTTGGATTCCTGGGCAGATTATGCTGTCAGCTACAGGCTCTACATTAGGGATGGGCTGAATCTCCAAGGGTGGGTGCAGCTGTGCTGGGAAATAAGATGGTTAGAAGGTTGGAGGAGTGTTTAAACTAGGGACTGGTGGAGAACCAAAAAGATAGGGGGAAGACAGTGTAGACAGTGACCTGGGACCAAGTAATGGGAATGGGTGTTGAGATGGGGAGGGGTTAATGCATGCAGAACTGACATAACAGCTAATAGGATCATAAGTAGCATAATTAATATAAATAATATCCACAATAGTGTAAACCGTATGTCAACGAATGCAAGAAGTCTGATCAGTAAAGTGAAGTGAGAATGTCTGAAGAAAACTATGATATAGTAGGAATAACAGAAACATGGCTTGATGATAGATGCGACTGGGCAGTGAATTTGCAAGCTTGCAACCTTTTTAGAAGAGACCATGGGAACCAGAAAGGGGGTGAAAAAATAGTTGTTGGAGGAAGGCGAATCTATTAAATAGCTTTTTACTTAAAGGGGTTGTCCCGCGCCGAAATGGTTTTTTTTTTTTTCAAACCCCCCCCCCCCCCCCCCGTTCGGCGCGAGACAACCCTGATGCAGGGACTGAAAAAAAGAACAGCACAGCGCTTACCTGAATCCCGGCGCTCCGGTGACTTCTATACTTACCGGTGAAGATGGCCGCCGGGATCCTCTACCTCCGTGGACCGCAGCTCTTCTGTGCGGTCCATTGCCGATTCCAGCCTCCTGATTGGCTGGAATCGGCACGTGACGGGGCGGAGCTACACGGAGCTACACGGAGCCCCATAGAGAACAGCAGAAGACCCGGACTGCGCAAGCGCGGCTAATTTGGCCATCGGAGGGCGAAAATTAGTCGGCTCCATGGGAACGAGGACGCTAGCAACGGAGCAGGTAAGTAAAAAACTTTTTATAACTTCTGTATGGCTCATAATTAATGCACGATGTACATTACAAAGTGCATTATTATGGCCATACAGAAGTGTATAGACCCACTTGCTGCCGCGGGACAACCCCTTTAAGTATATTCACGAAAGAAAAAGAAATGTCACATGAGATGCAAGGGGACAAGATTAACCCCCCACTAAATACCACCTGCCTAACACAGGAGGAAGTGCAGAGCTGGTTAAAAAAGATTAAAAACGACAAATTGCCGGGCTCAGATGGAATACACTCAAGGGTTCTAAGGGAACTAAGTGCCATGATAGACTGCTATTTCTTATATTTAGGGACACTATTGAGACCAGGGTTGTGCCACTGGATTGGCTCATTGTCAATATGGTTCCAACATACAATAAGGGGTCAAGAAGAGAGCCTGGTAACTACAGGCCGGTAAGTCTCACTTCCAATAATTGGAGAAATATTTCAGGGGTTTCTGAGAGATGCCATCCTGGAATAACTCAAGGAAAACAATGGTATAAATCCTTATCAGCAGGGTTTCATGAAGGTTCGATCATTTCAAACCAACTTAATCAGCTTTCACAACAAATTAAGTTCTAGGCTAGACCAAGGAGAGGCTATTGATCTTATATATCTGGATTTTTCTAAAGCATTTGACACTGTGCCGCATAATAGGTTAATATATAAAATGAGACAGCTCTGGGCAAAAATATGTGTAGTTGGGTAAACTGGCTCAGAGATGGAAAGGAGATGGTGGTATTAAATGGTTCATACTCTGATTGGGCCACTATTGCTAGTGGGGTGCCACGTGGTTCAGTATTGGGCCCCATTCTGTTCAATATATTCATCAGTGACCTGATAGAAGGACTGCACGGTAAAATATCGATATTTGCTGATGACACAAAATTATGCAAGATTATACAACAGAGGATAATATACAGCTGCAAATGGATCTAGATAAGCTGGGGGCTTGGGTAGATAAATGGCAAATGAAATTTAACATTGATAAATGTAAGGGCATGCACATGGGCAGGAGAAACAGATGCATTAAATGAGGTACTGCTAGGGTAAAGTGATATGGAAGAAAACCTGGAGGTACTAGTTGACTATAGACTTAATTGGAGCAATCAATGCCAGTCAGCTGTTGCAAAGGCAAATAAAGTTTTGGGGTGTATAAAAAGAGGTAGAGCGGCGAGGGACGAGAACATTATTCTTCCACTTTCTAAAACACTTGATAGGCCTCACATGGAATACTGTGTACAGTTCTGGAAAATGGTGCTCAGAAAAGATGTAGCAGTGCTTGAGAGGGTTCAAAGAAGGGCAACCAAATTAATAAATGGAATGGGAGGACTGGAATACCCAGAGAGGCTATCAAAATTGGGATTATTCAACCTGGAAAAAAGACAGTTAAGGGGCAACCAAATAACTATGTAGAAATACATTAGGAGACAATACAAGGATCTCTCCCATGACCTGTTTGTACCAAGGAATATAATGGTAACAAGAAGGCATTCTCTACAATTAGAATAAAGAAGGTTCATTACAAACACAGAAGGTTTTTTTTACTGAAAGAGCAGTGAGACTGTGGAACTCCTCTGCCGGAGAACATGGTGATGGCAAAATCCATAGAGGAGTATAAGAGAGGACTAGATGCCTTCCTAGAGCACTGCAAAATTGCAGAATATAGACATTAAATAGCCAGAAGGGTTGTTGATCTGGGTATCTTTCGACTATCGGTGTTGGAGGCAGGTATAAACTTTTCAAATGCTGATTCAGGGATTATTCTGACTGTCAATATGGAGACGGTAAATAATTTTTTTCCACCCAAAATGTGCAAATTGGCTTCTTCCTCATTAGGTGTTTTTTTTTGCCTTCCTCTGGATCAACAAGGGAAGTGGAAATAGTTATTTATATAACATTGACAAATTACACCTTTATATGATTAAATTCCTTGTTGTGATCAAAATTGTATATGTAGCTTTCAGAAAATAAGAAGACATATATTAACCCATTGTGACCACCGATATGCCTTTTGACAGCCTCCTGAGCTGGGCTTTATTCCACATGGCCATCTAAAAATGGCCCCACTGTGCAATCAAGCCACGGGCCCATGGGGTGTCACAGCTCCAGGCTCTCACCTACCAGAGGTAAGTGGGAATCTGGAGCACACGCTGATATCTGTTAGATATCAGCGACAGAATGAAAGTAAAAGGCGGCGCATGAAGTGGGACTGTTTCAGCTTCCCTCAGTGATTGGATTGTTTTGGTGGGGCTGAATCAGCTTAACTGTAGCCTGCCACAGTCCCCCATTGCCTTCCTGGCATCTCATCTCCCTGCGCTGCACCTGTGAACCGTGGGCGCAAGCATAATAGCAGGGAGAGACCCGGGAAATTTTTAATTTCTCTTGATGCCCCGCAGTGATCTGGTCCGGAGTAGCGATCCTGTCCAATGGATAAAGGCGATCATGTAAAATAGAAGTGTAAAAAAATGTTTAAAAACAAGTTTGTTTTATCTCCCCTCACGGATTATATCTATAGGGGGAGATGACATTATGTACCTAAGGCCCCCGTGGACCTTACCGTGCTGGATTTATCCACGGACATTTCCCTGTCTTCTGCGCACACATCTGTTGCCAAAATGGCAGACGCTTGCGCAAAAGTCGTTGATTGCCGGGTATAAAGTCTTACCGGCACTAGATTGGAGCCTAGGTGCAGCAGCCAAGCCAGACTGGAGAGTAGTCGTGAGGAAGCCGGGTCGTTAGCAGGTGGGCATGGTGTCAGTACAGAGGATGAGGCAGGAATCGTAGTCAAGTGGAAGCCAGGTCAGTAGCAGGAGGTCTCTAGTTTGGTAGCAGAGGAGCAGGCAGCAGTGGAGCTTGATTACAGGCTGGGAGCTCAATAATCACACACTGATGGAGCGGCAGGGCTAGGCTTATGTAAGAAGTGCAATCAGAAACAGGGTCAGGGACAGGACCAGGAGGCAGGAACTAGGTGACTGGGAAATACAGAACAAGGCTAGGTTTCAGCAAGGAAACTGTCCAAGTCCTGGATAGCCTAGCGGAGAGCTGCTGACTGGAACGCAAGAGGTAATGGATTCGAGCCTTGACAGTGTTGTGGATTTATTTGGGATCCACAGCTTAATCAATAGGAATGTTTGCATCCTTCCTGATTCACGTTCAGAGATTGTGTGCACAATGGAAGAAAATCACACGGAGACAGACTGTCAGTGTAGAAAGTCTTCCTGGACTCTGTTTTATTAGTAGGCGTATAGTATCTTTTATAGCATTATGAGTTAACTGCCCTTTATGGACATACCGAAAATTGTGTAAGCAATACGTGAAAGCATTTGATTGGGTGGACCATTTAAGGTCTTCTTACATCCGGTCCTGCGTGTGCTTCTGTCGTCATGGACGTCCAACATCACGTGGATTCAGGTGGAATGCAGCGACATCTTGAATGTTCGATGGAGGGGGCAGGGGCGGGGTGAGCAGCGTGCCATCAAATGACGACTGAGGTTACATGCGAGCAAACTAAAATGTGCCCTGAGGTTATGTCCGTGCATATTCTGATAATGATTGGCAGACAGAATGTGGCCATCACATTTTGTTCTGCTGGCTCAGACAGTGAAATAGACATTTCAATTTATATGTTGTCCATTATAAGAGTAGCCTCCCTCTTTGAGGGTGGCCTCTGGACATTCAGGGTTCCAGTTTCCCTAGGTATCTCCTGTGAAACTCCTTTGTGAGCCTTGGAACATGAACATTTTTCTCTGGCTCTCAGGATTTCTCCTCTGGTCCATACCCTTGCCACTTCACAAGGTACTGTATTTTACCTCTCTGAAGTCTGAAATCTAGCATTTTCTCTACTAAGAACTCGACCTGGCCCTGAACTTTCACAAGAAGGGGAGGCGGTAGATGCCTTCGCACAAAAGTATTTTCATGAAATGGCTTTAGTAGGGAAACTTGAAAGACAGGGTGAATCCTCAGGCTGCCCACGAGCTTCAGCCAGAATGCCACCTGGCTGACCCTTGCTGCAAATTGAAAAGATCCCAAGAACCTTTCCCAAGTTTGCACCTTCAGGTTATTGGAGGCTAACCACACCTTTTCTCCAAGCTGGAAGGTAGGAGCTGCTTGGGGATCATGGTTGAACACCTTCTTATAGGTATTCTGGGCTTCCTGTAAGGTTTCTTTTAGTTGCTTCTGCACTTCTGCTAATGCTGTCAGTTTATGGTTAAATGTTGGGAAAAGAGGAATAAAGACAGGATGTACACCATAGTTGGAATAGAACAGGCTCTGGGAGGTTGAACTGTGTTGAGCATTATTGTAGGTGAACTCTGCTGTTGACAAATAATCCACCTAGTCATCCTGTAGATGGGAGATAAAGCAGCAGAGATATTGCTCCAAAGTCTGATTTGTTCTTTCCATCTGGCTGTTAGACCGTAAATGAAAGGCAGAGGAGAGATTTATGGTATTACCCAGGGCTGTGCAGAATTGTCTCCAAAACCTTGAGCTGAACTGGACCCCTCTGTCAGAGACCACATAATACGGAATTCCATGTAGTCCGAAAGCTTCCTGGATCATCAACTCTGCTGTGTGCTCGGCCGTGGGAATTTTTTCTATAAGGATGAAGTGAGGCATCTTTGTAAGTCAGTCCACGACCACATGGACAGTAATCATCCTTTTTGAGGGGGGCAGATCCACTATACAATTCATGGATATAGATCTCCATGGCCTGCATGGGACTGGAAGGGACTGTAGAAAACCCAGCGGGCAAGCTTGTGGCATCTTGTTCTGAGCACATACCTCGCAAGAGATGAGATACCTCTTCACATCTCTCCTGCAGTCAGGCCACCAGGAGGAATGAAGTAGAAGCTCTGAAGTCTTTGTGACCCCCAGGTGAGTGGCCAGCTTGGAAACGTAGACTAATTTAAGGACTTTGAGTCAACCAGCCTTGGGAACATACAGTTGGTGTTCTCATCTCCAAAGCCCTTCTGTAAAGGAAAGTTTCACATACTTATAAGGATAATTAAGAACGGTCCTTTCGTATCCTCCATTAAGCTTTGTTAGGAGGTCTTCAGAGTGTTTATTCTCTCTTTAGACTCTGCTCATATCCTGGACAATGCATCTGCCTTGCCATTTCGGGAACGGGACAATAGAACACAATGAAATTAAACCTGGAGAAGAACAAGGCCCATTGTGCTTGTCTCACAGATAACCTCTTAGCAGTGTGGAGGAACTCAAAATTTTCCCGTCGCTTGCTGTAGCCCGACGTGCGCGCTCCCGAGACGCTGCCAGCTGTGTCTCCATGACAACACGACGCCCCGCAGCCGCCGACCGGACCCCTGGAGTGAACACGGCCGACCAGTCACCCACCGCCAGGCAGCAGGTAACCGGCGCAGCCCCCGGCCCCCCCACGCTAGACCCGGCTCCCCAGCGCTACCGCCCCGGCTCCCCAGCGCTAGACCCTGACAGGCGAAGGCCCCCTCGGCCCAGCGCTAGGCCCTGGAGCCCAGCGCTAGGCCCCGGAGCCCAGCGCTAGGCCCCGGAGCCCAGCGCTAAGTTCCGGAGCCCAGCGCTAGGTTCCGGAGCCCAGCGCTAGGTTCCGGAGCCCAGCGCTAGGTTCCGGAGCCCAGCGCTAGTTTCCGGAGCCCAGCGCTAGTTTCCGGAGCCCAGCGCTAGTTTCCGGAGCCCAGCGCTAGTTTCCGGAGCCCAGCGCTAGGTTCCGGAGCCCAGCGCTAGGTTCCGGAGCCCAGCGCTAGGTTCCGGAGCCCAGCGCTGGGCTCCGGAACCTAGCGCTGGGCTCCGGGGCCTACCGCTGTGGCCCGGGACCTTCACCTGTTAGTGGAGATCACCCCCCGACCCATCACTTACCTGGGCGGCTTCTCTGGACAGCTGGGCTGCTGGGCTGGGCTTCTCCGCTGGGCAGCTCCAGTTTCTGCACCTTCCTCTAACAGAGGATGGTACAGAATGGCCGCTCCAGCGCGCTCCCGAGCAGTGACAGCTCGTCTGCGCATGCGCAGAAGAGCTGTAGCGGGGAGCACACTGAAGCGGCTCGTGCTGAAAGGAGAAGACCGGACTGCGCAAGCGCGTCTAAAAAAGCAAGCTGCCAGCGAATTTAGACGGAACCATGGAGACGAGGACGCTAGCAACGGAACAGGTAAGTGGAATAACTTCTGTATGGCTCATATTTAATGCACGATGTATATTACAAAGTGCATTAATACGGCCATACAGAAGTGTATACCCCCACTTGCTTTCGCGAGACCTCCCCTTTAATAGCTGTCCACAAATATCTGAAGGGTTGTCACACTGCAGAGGGATCAGCCCTATTCTCATTTGCACAAGGAAAGACTAGAAGCAATGGGATGAAACCGAAAGGGAGGAGACACAAATTAGGTATTTAAAAAAGACTTTCTGACAGTGAGGGTGATCAATGAGTGAAACAAGTTACCATGGGAGGTAGCGAGTTCTCCTTCAAGGGAAATGTTCAAACAAAGGCTGGACAAATATCTGTTTGGGATGATTTAGTAAACCTACACTGAGCAGGGTGTTGGACCAGATGACCCTGGAGGTCCCTTCCCACACTACCATTCTATGATTCTATGAATGCCAAAAAAAGGGGGGGGGAGGATTATTTTTAGGAAGTCAATTTTTTTTCTGCAAAAGTGAGCAATGGGGCCTGGAGTTTATTCAGTTGTGCCCAGAAATCCAATGGGTGTTCTCTCCATTATAGGTCAAGACATGTGTACAGTAACCAGATTGTCGCTATAATGTGTATATTTCTAAACACAAGACAAACAGGGGCATCCATTTTGGGGAGAAAGACCTAATTCATATGTGTGCTGTACAAAAAAAAAAAAATTTAAATGACAAAATTTCCAAAAAAATGAAAATCGTTATTTTTTCCTTCTGCTTTGCTTAGATTAATTCAAAAACTGTAGCATCAAAATATGCAGTATATCCCTAGATGAATTCATTAAGGGTCAATTTTTCAAAATGGGGTCATTTGTGGGGGCTCTCTGTCGTTTGGCCGCTCAAGGGCTCTACAAGTGGGCAATGGGGCCTAAAACATCTTCAAGCAAAATGTCTGTTCTTAAAGCCCCCAGCTGCTCCTTTTGGTTTGAGACCTGTTATGCATACAGACAGAAGATTAGGGCCACAATGGGTATGTTTCTGAACACAGGACAAACAGGGGAATCCATTTTGGGGTGGAAATCCTCATTGTCATGTGCACTATAGAAAAAAAATGTTTTTAAAATTACATATTTGCAAAAACATGAAATTTTATTATTTTTTCTTTTAAATTACATTAACTCTTGATAAAAAAAAACCAAAAAATTACTTCTCTATTGGGTACATATTTTAAAAATTCCATTGCACACAGGGATTAAAAGACAAGCTGACGCATTTCGGCTGTTATACAGCCTTAATCATGTAGGGTTAAAATACTCATGACACACCTAAGTAAATACCTTAAGATGTGTATTTTTTTAAATGGGGTCATTTGTGGGGGTATCTGTAATTCTGACACCTATGAACCTTTGCAATCTTAGCTTGCTGTAGGAAAACAAAATGTTCCTCGAAATGTTAATAATTAATGTTAAATTTGTACATCTTCTAAATTGTTAAAAAAATAAAGTTTTTCAAATGTGCATCCAGAATAAAGTAAAATGATGGAAATATATATCTTAGCAAACATTTCTACTGTGTGTTTGCACATATTGGAGATATTGCAGTTGAAAATGTGAAGAAATTATAATATTTTCAAAACTTTCCAATTTTGACACTTTAATAAATATACACAAATTCTGTCTATTTTTACTACCTAAATGAAGTACAATATGTGGTAAAAAAAGAATGTCAGAATCACTTGGATATACAAAACATTTACAGAGTTATTCTATGTTAAAGTGACACGTCAGATTTCCAAAATTTGGCCTAGTCATTAAGGTGCAAACAGGCTTGGTCAGAGGGGTTAAGAGGCTTTTTTGTTACAGGGTGTCATCTTGCGTGTTAGGGAAATTCAATCGTTCAGTCAAAATGCTGTGAGGCTCCAAATCAGAGGTGGTTATGGCGGCTGCCATGAGAAAGCAGTGACACAGACAGGTCTATGTGCCAAGCAATCTACCTTTGTTACAGATGTCACAACTTATATAGTAATATGACGCAGAGCGGGCTTTATGCCTGATAAACATGTTTTCACATAAACATACATTGTTGCTTAGAGATGTTATCTTAGATTGAATTCTCATTCTAATGTTACATTATGTTGATGGTTTCAGCTAAACAGGATATACGATTAGTAAATTTTAGAGTTGTACTGCTAGCAGTATGCCCAGAAAATCCTGTTTAGCTGTGACAAGAAGTGCTAGACAAGACAAAATCATATTCAGGCCTGAGACCTTCACATAGACAAGACGAAATCATATTCAGGCCTGACATCTTCACAAATCCCCCATTTAAAATTGTCCATCGAGAAGAGTCCATAAGATGATGGTGCGTTCGAGGATTATATTCCACCCATGCCCGACTTATCCACTATATTCTTCAATTCTTCTTGCCGGATTAACATCAAAAAGGCTCTTTAAGATGGCTGTTTTAACTATATCGTAGGGGCAGCATGTCCAAATTATTGGCTTGTCTTCTCATATTGCAGAACATCCAGAAATTGCAAACACTCAAAATAACAAACAGAGTAAAAAGTAATAATAAAGGATGCAATATAAAATTCATAACTTTTCCAGCTTTGGGCGACCAACCTGTAAATTCATCATACCAATGGTGCCCTGTATCCACCTGTATCTTTGCACCTATGCTGATAAGTTCATCTGCCACCCAAACCGTCTGTTTCTCCAAATCTACCAATGTAAGATTAATGACTTCTAAATGCTTTTTCATGTGTTCAGTGTTTCTCATAATGTTAATTTACCTTCTGAAGTGATATTGTTATATTAGACATCGGTAATATGTCTGGGTGCCAATAATATCTTAATGTTATTTCAGCATCAGGGAGGAAAGTATCTACTTCTGCAAACCAGTATAATAGGGGACACATTCTGTAAACATCCTGAGAAGGGTGTAGTCAAATTGCACATGGAGGTGGTGTTTTTCTGATTTGTTACCATACAAATATATTGTGGTCTTATTTCTATCATCATGTGATAAGTAATTGGCAACACCGTCCAGTCCCATATACTGACTGAATGTGGTAACAAACATGGCTCATATTGTGCGGTCTCCTGACCACAAAATAGTCCATCTAAGGTCTTTTTACAGGTGTCTATTTTATGTCTTATTATTTGTATCCAACATTACACCTTCAAATTTAGGTAACCAGTATTGTGCTGGGTATAGTGGTTGACCAAATATCACAGGTAAAACTATAAACTTGCACATCAGATCGATGCTTTTTACCTGGAAATATATCATAGAGCCGGTACAATACTCAGTTGTGCATTCTACACTGTCTATTTTAGGCTATATCCATGCTCCCTTAGGTATCATATTTTTTAATATATTTCTCCTTAATCATTATTAGAGATGAGCGAGCATACTCGTCCGAGCTTGATGCTTGTTCGAGTATTAGGGTGCTCGAGATGCTCGTTACTCGAGACGAGCACTATGTGGTACTCGTCTCGATTAAACGAGCACTGACCATTGAATTCAATGGAGCCGGCAATACAGCCAGCTCCATTGAAAGCAATGGGCTGCCGGCGAGCGCGGGATGAATTTTTGGGAAGGGCTTAAAAATATAAGCCCTTACCTGAAAATCATCCTAAGATGTGTAAAAATAAAAAAAAAACTTGTGTCAGCATAAAGATCGTTCTCCTCTGGCAGAGAAGAACGATGTTAGGCCATTGAATTTAATGGAGCCGGCAATACATCCGGCTCCATTGAAAGCAATGGGCTGCCGGCAAGCGTAGGATGAATTTTCGGGAAGGGCTTAAAAATATAAGCCCTTACCTGAAAATTATCCTTAAGGGCTCGTTCAGACGAGCATGTTTTGGTGCGTGCATACGCACGCACAAAAACACGCTTGTATTTACAACACTGCATTCCCTATGGTGTGTGCACATGTCCGTACTTTGCAGGTGCGTGCCTGCAAAGATAGGACATGCGTGCACCATAGGGAAAGCACACATTGTTTTCAATGGAGCGGCGGCTGCTGCCGGCGGCTCCATTGAAAACAATGGCCTGCTGGCTCCCTGCATTCCTTTTCAGGAAAGGACTTCACATATAAGCCCTTCCCTGAAAAAGAAAGATTTTAGTGTAAAAAAGAATAAAAATGCAGGCATTCTCTTCAATAGAGCCGCTGCTGCTGCCGGCGACTCCATTGAAGACAATGGTCTGCTGGCACACCTGAATTCTTTTTCAGGGAAGGGCTTTACATATAAGCCATTCCCTGGAAATGAATTAAAAGTGATTTAAAAAACAAAAAAAATAGATACTCACCTCCCTTCAGCTGCCGGGGCACAGCCGCGTCTTCTCCTGCTGTCCCCTGCACTGTGGTGCTGAACTGCTGATCTATCACCAGCCGGGGATGAGCTGCCTCTGATTGGTCACAGCCTCACCAATCAGAGGCAGCTCTCACTCACACCCATTCATGAATTCATGAATGGGTGAGTGAGTGCTGCCTCTGATTGGTCCCGGCTGCTGAATACTACTCAGAGCAGTTCAGAAGAACTGCCGCCCAGACGCAGCTGAACTCCGGCTGCAGCGGAAAGGTGAGTATACATTTTTTTTTTATTTTTACACATTTTAGGATGATTTTCAGGTAAGGGCTTATATTTTTAAGCCCTTCCCGAAAATTCATTCCACGCTCGCCGGCAGCCCATTGCTTTCAATGGAGCCAGCTGTATTGCCGGCTCCATTGAATTCAATGGGCTAACATTGTTCTTCTCTGCCACAGCTGTTACAGCTGTGGCAGAGGAGAATGATCTTTATGCTGACAGTGCGGGGGGGGGGGGGGGCTCTCACTCTTGCCACTATTGTGGCTTAATAGTGAGACCTCGGAGCCCGAAATGCAGCCCTGCATGTTGCTCCTCGCCTGTCCTATCTATTTCTGTGTTTTTTACATGACTTTGGTGATTTGCTAAGATTTTCACAAATGAAAACCTTAGCGGAGCACCAGTCATATACAAAAATGCTCGAGTCGCCCATTGACTTCAATGGGGTTCGTTAGTGGAAACGAACTCTCGAGCATCACTGAAAGTTTGACTCGAGTAACGAGCACCCGAGCATTTTGGTGCTCGCTCATCTCTAATCATTATCATTCATTATTGGTCATGGGGTCCAACTGCGCTTTGTCTCTCTCATGTAGCATATACATATATTGCAGATTACATTGTGTGTATTTTATAAAATCGCTTATATTTGAAAATAAATTATATTGTAATGCAAAGCTCAAATTAAAAAGAGTTAATAGATCTTTATCATAACCGAGCATTAGGTGTTGGGGAAGGAACAAGAAAGGCATCCATAGTGCCTGAACATTTACCAATTTAGGAACATCCTGTCCTACCCCAGCCATTTTATTCTTCATCACCTCCTAATCTATAGAGTTCAAACCCCCTACACCTGTACCAATTCCCCCTAATAGGGTTATCATACCATTCTCATTTTACTCTGGTGCAGGGTTTCATTGCCGGAAAAGAAATATTAAAATGCACCATGGTTTTCTGGCTCTTTGTGGCCACATTCATACAGGTATGTGGTATTCGTACCATATTATCATTGTGTACTTTCGGTCTCATATCTAACACGGTTAGATAGTGTCTGTACAATTTGTTATGCTGGTAGCATTTATACATAGTATTGTATATTTATCTGTCAAGAATATGGTGAAATTAATTCCACTAGTGCCTGTTATGTTCCTTTTATATTCTAGTGACTTTATTACTGTATTATAATCATATTGATGATCTAATTCAGCCATACATCCTTTATCTAGGGAAAAACATTCTATTTTTACCAGACTGTGTACATGTAAACTCATGTTTCTCCCTTCCAAAGTTTCATAGTAAGAGCCTCCTGTAAACCCTACTGCGGGGCTCTATAGTGCTCTAATGCCCTTTATAGTACAATTTGCAAATGTACATTGGAAGTTAGCTGCACACATAAATTTATCCTGTGTACATATTTTTGTGTGAGACTTCCATCCCTGCTACGAGTCATCTGCCCATCTTCCTCTGCCCTCTTTACTATTCTTAACAGTCCTCCAGGGGTTACCGCATAGACTCTTATGTACATTACAGTATACCTGATAACACACAAGCTAACCACCTCATTTTTCCTCTGAGCTTTGCACTTTCTTACAATGAGAGGCATGTACCCAGTTAGTTTTGCCTTCCAATTTGACAGAAGTGCTTGTTGTCAATAGCACCTGATATGGACCATCAAACCTGGGCTCCAAAGCTCTCCTTATGTGTCTTTTTACAACCCACTTTCTGGGCTGTAGCTCATGCATTCTCTTAAGGAAGGCATGGTTGTGCATTACCTTCAGACGAGCACTAAGAGACATAACATAGTCAGTTAGCGTACCATACTGGGCCTGCAACTGCTGTGGAAAATACAGGCCCAGTCTTGGTGCACACCCAAACAAAATTTAATATGGTTATGACCCTGTCTTTCTGCTAGGTACATATCTTATTGAGAAAAGGGCTAATGGAAGGCACTCAGCCATGGTTTGCCTGTTTCCTGTATTGCTTTTTGTATTTTTAATTTTAGGGTACCGTTCATCCTTTCTACTTTTCCGCTACTCTGCGGATGATAAGGTGTTAGTAATGCCTGGGAGACACCCAGGGCAGATATGATGAATTGCATTATTTCACCTGTGAAATGTGTACCCCTGTCTGACTCGATTACATCTGGTACCCCATACCTGCAATTTACCTCATTCATGAGCTTCTTTGCGGTTACCTGCACGTTTACCTTGGTAACAGGGTAGGCCTCCAACCTGAAAAGACATCAACAACAACAAGCACATATTCATACATCCCAACACGTGGGAGCTGAATGTAGTCAATTTGCAATATCTGAAATGGGTAGAGTGGCCTAGGCAAGTGTTTTTCTAGCAACCTTACCTTCTGTCCTGAGTTGCTTATGGCCCAGATCATGCAAGATTGGACAAATGATGTAGCAGCTACAGAGAACCCAGGGGCCACCCTTTCTCTCTCAAGCGTCAGTAGCATAGCTGCCTTCAATAGGTGAGTCTTTCCATGGATCAGCTGGGCCATCATGGGGTACAGGGATCCTGGTAGGCAAGTTCTGCTGACTGTTCGTCAACGCCATCCTGTTCTGCTGCTCCCATATTAGTCCATTTATCCTTTTCTTCTTTGCTGGCTTGTGACTGTAATGTCTTTAGTACATCAATGTCCAAAAGTTTATCAATGTCCAAATCATAGTCTCAGACTTGCACGGTCATCATCTTCTTTTCTTCTTTCTTCCACTGCTTGAGGGCCGCTGCCTTTGCTGTGAAGTCTGCTAGGGCGTTGCCTTTTACTTCTGCAGTGTTGGCTTTGGTATCAGCTTTCACCTTTAGAAATGCTATTTTGTCTGATAGGAGTAGGGCTTTCATAAGGTTCTGTACTGCTACACCATTCTTAATGAGTTGTCCTAAAGAAGTTAAAAATTGCCGGGCCTTCCATATTGGGCCGTAATCATGAGCTATGCCAAATGCATACCTGGAATTAGTGTAAATGTTTGCTGTCTTACCTTCCACCACTCTACACGTGTCAGTGAGAGTCTTCAGGTCCGCTTCTTGTGCTGAGACATGAGGAGGCAGAGCTTCTACTTTTAGGACATCTTGTTGTGTGACCACTGTATATCCACTGTGGAGTCGTCCATCCTCACCCTGGTACCATCTACAAAAAGCTCAAAATGTACATTGTCAATAGGCGTTTCAGTAACTGATTCAAAACCTGAATTTTCTTGTTGCATCAATGCTAGACAATCATGCTGATATTCTATTTCAAATAGATAAAGATGTTATTTGCAAAAAAATTTTTTTTAAAATATCTGATCTGTAATACCTAGATCACCTATACTTCCCCCTCCCCCATTTGAACCAGGATACTTGATTGGAAGAAGACTAGCCGGGTTCAAGGTAGTACAACATTGAAAAGAAATATTAGGGTGAGGGGCATGAAAAGAGCACATTGCAGCTGGATTTGATGAGCTAGAGACAGATGTTTAGGTTGTACTTGAGTGAGTATACTCTGGATGTCATGGGGGGTGAGAACCACTAGGGGGTAGTCCAGGACCAACTCAGAAGACTTGTCAACCATTGCTTGTACTGCTGCCACTGCACAGACACAGGAGGGCGGCTCCTCGGGCCACCGGATCCAAACTCATGGAGTAATTCCCAAGTGGCCGTGGATGTCCTCCATGTTTTTGCATCAATACTGCCGCTGCATCAGGGATGAGGCAGAACAGATCCAGGGACGGTAGTATGAGACAAGTCCCAAAAAGGTGTGGAGTTTGGCAGAAGGAGAAGGTACAGAAATGGCTTGAACTGCAGCTTTGCATTCGTCTGTGAGATGTTTGGTTCCTTGTGCTAGGCAATGGCCTAGAAACACAACCTTTTGTTTACAAAGCTGTAATTTTTCCTTTAAAGCCTTGCAGCCATTTTCTGCTAAAAATTTTAGAAGAGAAATGGATGTAGATTGACATGTTTTCAGATCCTCAGCACAAAGCAGAAGATCATCAACATATTGCAATAGTACAGTCCCATCAGGCGGAGTCCAGGCCTGCAAGACAGGCTGGAGTCCCTGGGTGTACATGTTTGGAGAATTCTGCGCACCTTGTGGCAGGACTGTCCAAGCATCCTTTTTTATTTCTTTAAATTGAATTCAATGCCCTTTGTTGTCTATAAAAGGGCCGGAGATTCAGACTGTCTCCACTCTGGCTTATTGTCTATGAGTTTAGACTTCAGGCGTTCCCATAAACCTTCAATAAAGGCCATACTAAGTACATGTTCGCCCATTTCTTGTATACCACTGTACCCTAAGCGGGAGGAGAAGTTTCTCTCCATTTTCTTGCTATAATGTTCTTTGCAGCAAGGAGAAAATGACATATCCACAATCTTTTTCCTGGAGGAAGAGAGTCGCAATCTATAAGGAGGAGATCAAGATGGGGGGAGTATGCGGGGCGTACTCCCGAGATAGTTCTGGTAGCTTCGAATACCTCTTTCCAGAAACCTTGGATTTTGGGACAGTCCCAAAACAGATGGTAAAGTGAACCTTCACCTCCACATTTTCTCCAGCAATCTTTGCTAGTGTTTGGGAAACATTTAGCTAGTTTGGTGGGGGTATAGTACCACCTAGTTAACACTTTGTAGTGAGTTTGAAGACCTGCTGAAAGAGTGGCTCTGTTTGCTCTATCAAAGGACTTCAACCATTGTGTTGTATGGAACTTTATTCGTAGATCATGTTCCCAGTTTAATAAATGTATTTTTTCATGTTGTTCATATTGCCCGCGATGGTATCGTAAAAGATTCTCGTTAAAGAGTTTTAAGAGTTTGTGCATTTGTAAAACAATATTTCTAGTTCTTTGGGGAAGATACATTTACCTAGTTGGGAGTTGCGGAGGAACGAGGATATTTTTAGGTAGGTGAAGATCTCTTTGGTAAGTTATATTTGGATTTGATGGTCTGATAAGTAGATAGCCTTTCTCCCTCTAGGAGATCAGAAATAAATCTGACTCCATTCCAAAACCACTCTTTGAGATTTAGATCTTGTATAAAGTAGAGAAGGATCTCTAGGGGAAGGTTTGTTGAAGAGCCTTTGGTAGTAGATTTGAGTTTGTGTGCCAGAAGATTCCAGCAATGCAGAGTAGTCAACATTAAAGGGGAAAGGGTTTGAAAGTGCAATAGAAGTGGAATCTCTGGATGTAGGATACTGAGTGTTGAGGCTTTTATAAGAGAGTTTAGAGATTTATTATGATTTCTGTGTCTTTCTATGACGTACCAGGATGGGAGTTGTGAATCTTTTAGCCATATGACCGACTGGCTCAGGATAGTCGCGTTATAGTAGGCTTGTAGGTTAGGGACCCCTAGGCCTCCTTGTTTCCTATGAAGGTATAAAATAGAGGCAGCGAGTCTGGGTTTTTTGTTGTTCCAAATGAAGTTTAATAGTTGTTTTTGAAAGTTGGTAATTATAATTTGGGGGATCGGGAAGGACAATGTGCGGAAAAGGTAGAGTATCTTTGGTAAAATTAACATTTTGTAAAGAGTCATTTTACCGAACCATGTAGGTTCTTTTTTTTCCAACTCTTCGAGTTCATTTTGAGAGAGGCAAAAAGCGGGTCTGTATTTGCAGAGACAATTTCTGATATAGAATTACAAAGTGTGATCCCTAGGTGGAGAATTTTTCGTTTCCATTGAAAGGGAAATTCTTTTTTAATGTATTGTCTATATTGAAACCCATAATTTGAGATTTATCTAAATTAAGTTTGTAAAATGAGGCTTGGCTGAATTGAAGAATGCATTTGTATACGCTTCTTAAAGAGTTTATGGAATCAGTTATTGAAATGAGGACGTCATCGGCAAAGAGGCCAATTTTATATTGTCTCAGGCCAACTGGGATGCCCTTGATTGTTGGGGACATTCTAATCATTTCCGCTAAGGGCTCTATTAGCATGACAAACAATAAGGTGGAGAGGGGGTAACCCTGGCGGGGCCTGTTAGTAATTGTAAACGCTGATGACAAGGCTCCGTCAACCAGAACCCTGGCAGAGGGCTTCACGTAAAGGACCTGGACCGCTTGAAGGAACTTATCTCCCACACCGAATTTATGAAGGACGGCGAAGGCAACCCCCCAGTGGACTTTATCGAACGCCTTCTCTGCGTCCAGGGAAAGGAAGAGAGAAGGCGTCCGACTCGAGTTGGTTAATTCCAGTAGGTTCTGGACTCTTCGTGCACCGTCTGTTGCATTCCTGCCCCTCGTGAAGCCCACTTGATCATTATGTATGATCATTGGTAGTAGCTCTAAAAGCCTATTTGCTAGTATTTTTGAATATAGCTTCGTATCAGTAATTAAAAGCAAGATGGGCCTGAAGTTCGCTGGAGAGGTGGTAGTTTTTCCTGGCTTCGGTATGGTAATTATTGTGGCTTGCAACATCTCTTCTGGCATTTCTCCTTGATTAATTGATTCGTTAAATATGGATGCCAAGTGAGGAGAGAGGGAGGAGGCAAATATTTTATAATATTCGTTAGAGAGGCCGTCAGGGCCAGGGAATTTGTGGTTTTTCAAACTCTTGATAGCTCTGGTAATTTCTGGAATGGATATTGGTTTGTTTAGGGTCTCGTTTTGTGAGGCTAAGGAGGGGAGGGACACACTATCTAAAAATTCTTTTATGGAAGTTGTAGTAGGTTGGGGGGTGTTTGTGTCTTTGTTTAGGTTTTAGAGGTTGGCGTAAAAGGTTCTAACTTGTTCTGCTATTTGTTGGGGGTGGGTAATTCTTTGGGCGGGGTCTTTAGCATGATTTATGTAGGGGATCTGCGCCCTAACCCATCTTTTTTTTGCTAAGCTGGCCATTAATTTTGAGGGCTTGTCAATATATGAGTAGTAATTAGCTTTGAAAAAGGTGATGTTTCTGTAATAATTATCTAATAGGGTTTTTCTTAGCTCTTTTCTTAGAGTGGTTAGTTCTTGGTGAAGGTTGCTTTGAGGAGAGTCCTGTTGTGCTTTTTCTTGTTTTCTGATATTATTTAGCAGGAGGTCAATTTTTGCTTGTTTATTTTTTCTTTTTTGGATTTTCAGTTTAATTAGAACCCCCCTAATTACAGCTTTGTGAGCACACCACAATGTAAGGTAGGTAGGGGAGTTGAGCAAGTTTATATCATTGCGCCACATTCTGGTTGGGTTAAAGGGAGCATTAATATTAAGCTTTAAATAAATTGGGGCATGATCTGACCACGTAATGGTACCTATTGTCGAGTTTATGACTGAAGCAAGGGTCCATCTATCAACTAACATAAGGTCAATCCTTGAATATGTTTGGAGTCTCGGAGAGTAATAGGTGAATTCTCTTGAGGAAGAATTTAAACATCTGAAGGAATCATAAAGCCCTTCTTTATGAAGCCATGGCTGAAACGCTGAGGCTATTCTTGTTTGTGCTGTGGAGTCTAACTGTTTATCTGGGGTAACATTGAAGTCTCCGCAGAGAATCAGCTTCCCTGATTGGACTTTTTTGATTAATTTATTTAAGAAGGAGATTTTTGTTTTGTTGGGCGCATAAACGTTCACTAGTGTTATTGGGATCTCATTGAGAGTGCAAGACAGAATAAGGTATCTGCCTTTTGTGTCAATGATTGAATCTTTTAAGGAAAAATTTATATTGTCCCTGAAGGCTATTAAGACGCCTGCGTGTCTTTTTAAGGCGTTTGCTAAAAAGATATTTTGATAGGATTTGTTAGTGAATTTAGGAGGTGAATGTTGTGTAAAATGTGTTTCCTGGAGACATAGCACATCAATATTTGCTGACTTAGCGTCTTTCCAGACCATCGCTCTTTCAAAGGGAGAGTTAAGTCCCTTGACATTTAGTGAGCAGATATTGACTGACATTGCAAGTGTTTGGTGTTTGCATTGAGAGTGGGATTAGCAAGGCAGCAGAAGTAACATGTGATACAGAAACAGTAAAACTTACAAAACACAGAAACAGGTCTTCTTGCAGAGCAGATTCTGGAAGATTGGTTAACGACCTGTAGATAAAAACAAGAAAAACAAAACAGAATAGCAGGTCTTGAAACCTGGTGCATTGGGGGGAAAAGTTCGGCACATAGGCAATAGCCTTTTATCCTGTGATGAGAATTTCGGAAGTCCAGCATATGAAACAGACCTAAAGAAGAAGGTCTTTAGAAGTAATCTATTTCCTTCAAGGAGGAGTGGAAGGTAGCATACGGCGATTAGAAGCTTTTAGTGGTTTCTGAGATTTAGATGGAGGTTGTGCTTCTGATAGGGGAATATCCAATTTAGATAGAATTTTGGCGCCATCTTCTGGAGAAGAAATTATTTGAAATGCATTGTTCTTGTGGATAATTAGTTTGACTGGAAAGCCCCATTTATAGGGCATTTTTGCGGTTCTCAGAGCTGAGGTAACTTGAGAAAAAGCTTTTCTGGCTTGTATTGTCGCTTGGGAGAGGTCAGTAAAAAGCTTGATGGTGGAAAATGGAGGTGGAAGGGGGTTGGAGGCTCTCAAGCCCGACATTAAGGCTTCTTTTATATGAAAAAAATGAATTCTCGCGATCATGTCGTGTGGGACCGAATCCGGGAGAAAGCTTGGTTTTGCTAACCTGTGGGCTCTGTCCAGTATGCAATCTTGTTCTGTAGAGTTTGGAAGGAGTTGTTTTATTAGTTTGGCGAGAAAGTTTTTAAAATCAGCCTGGGCGACACTTTCGGGTATGCCCCTGAATTTGACGTTGTTACGTCTGCCTCTGTCCTCCAAATCAGTCAATTTGTTTTTGATTTGCTCCACTTCATCCTCTAATGTGTAATGTGCATCTATTAACTTATTGTGGGAGGATGTAACTTCTCCCATTTTGTTTTCGATATGATCCGTGCGCATTTCTAGGTCTTGCATAGAGAGATTGAAAGCATTTGAGAGAGATTTTATGTCTTTTTGTAGAGAACCGCGAAGGGCTAAAATCATGTTTTTTATAAAATCTTCTGAGGCAGGGAGGAAGATTATTAATAGGATCCTCTTCTGATTGGAATAGTTGCTGGTCTGAGTTTGTATAAGGTGAGAGACGTAGTCTCTGTTTTTCAGGACTTGCAGAGGGGGTGGAGGTGACAGAGATGGACCGTGAGCGTTCAGGCGCCATTTTAGATGAAGTAGTAATGGACATGCCTGTTTCAGCGGGGTTTTCACTCACCCGACAATGCAGGGGAACATCTAACAGCTCATTCTCCTGTCCCTCCAGGTCGTCGGCAGAACAGCTCCGCTGTGGTATATAGCAGGTGAGGTTTGTCTTCTGTCAGCGCTCGCTCCGGAGCCCGTGGAGTGAGGGGAACCATCTCCGCTTGTCAGTCCCTTCTGTCCCGCGCTGCGGGAGGAGAAGAAATCGGAGACCTTAGTAAGAGGAGCTTTTGAGGTTCTTCTTTTAGGCATGATTCCCTAGGTTGGTTAGAGATCCTCCGGGAGGTTTTTGACTGGTCTGTGAAGCTGGGGATGCTTTTTAATTCGCTAAAAAGGCTGATGGAGAACGGAGCTCAGGACTCCACATCTGACTCTGCCTGCATCCAGGCCACACCCCCCTATGCCCAGTGTTTGATCATTTCTTTTTCATTTCATTTTCAGCCATCGAGCAGTATTTATTTCATATACCACTCACATATGGGCCCTTCATACACATACAAAAATGACAGATCCATATTTATGATCAGGACCGACAAATATATGACACCCTAATTCTCTTGTGCAGCCAGATAAAACCAATTCTTAATTCACATTTCTTTGCATAGACAAGTAGGCCCTCTACAGCACAATACAGTGAACAAAACACATATATAACAAAAACTCTCATGCACTGCGTTTTTTACATGCTTTGTCCAGTATAGGTTATCCAATGATAAACCCAATACAATCTATGCCCATTTCCACCTACATACTTATATTCATCACTTCAGTTAGCAACTATTATCACTGTTAAACCTTCTTTTATATCTTTACTCGCCTTTTTCCAACTATTCAACATTTCCTGTAGTCCATTATCTTTAACCCATCCAGCATGACTTTCTGCAAACCTTTCCTACTGCTGGAGATCTAATACTCCTGTCCCTTCATATCCTACATGCTTTAATAATTTATAACTTCCTTTACCCACTGCAGCTCTGCCTTCTCTTTGTTTCACTATTTCCCTTGCAGTCTTCCATACCTTATCCTCTTTACCAGCAGTATTGCCCATGGCTGGTGGCTTATGTACACCAAAAGGCTTATTATTTTTAGTCATTCACACACATAAAACAATCCCCTGGCCGTTGAAATATACAAACAGAAACGCAGGGGGCTCTGTCCAGAATCGTGGCCTTGTTAGGAACTCCTTATAGCGTCACTGATCAGGTTCCTGTTAACACGGGACACAGAGATTTATATTTGCACTCCAGAGGTCAGGTTCCGTAGATCAGGTCAGCTCATCTCAATCATTCACTCATGCATAAACAGACACACATAGACAAAAATCTTTGCCTGTTAGTTCCTTCTTTTAAGTGTCAGTACTTCCTTACCCTGTCTGTAAGTGTCGGCACTTCCTCACCCTGCTTATTTCTCCAGTCTCTACTACTACTCTTAGACCTATAAGAGGATCCCATCAGGGATTTTATCACCTGAATACTTTAGGCTTCCCTGGTACAACTTATGTCATGCCTTTCAGAGATTGGCAAGAAGGTTTCATATTCTGTAAACTGACCATGCAAAGTAACAAATAAAAACAATAACAGTTAAAGAACACCCGCACAGCATATTCAGCCCACGATATGAATTCTTAACAAGAAGATTTATAAGAGGCATGCACTTCTTACTCCTCGGGCAGGAAAGGAGCAGCCAAGAAGCAAGGATAGATTGTGGCAAGATAAAATCTTACCTTATTGTGTAGTTTTGTCAATCCATGGTTCCGAGTGGCTACTTATCCCATCTGGGTCCAGGTGGGTTTGAGGTGTAGGTGGTCCTCTTGTTTCTCCAAGCCCCATGTTTTTGAGCACAAATTTGTTACGGAAATTCAATTGCTCCGTCAATATGCTGTGAGGCTCCAAATCAGAGGTGTTTATGGCGGCCGCCATGAGAAAGCAGTGACACAGACAGGTCTATTGAAAGTGGAAGTAGCAGCAGCCCTCACAGGTAATCACCACTTGGTGTGAGGCTAACCGCAATGCACCACCCAGTAAAAAGGAGCTGACTCCAGAGCTCCAAAGTAGACCACAGCAAAGTACACCAGGCAGCATCCACGACTGGTATTATTAAAATGAATGCATCACAAAGGATGCTCCTTTATTCTCCCAAAAAGAAAAACATGCAAGCAACGTTTCAACTCCAAGAGGGAGTCTTTATCAAGCTTGACAAAGACTCTTTCTTGGAGTTGAAACGTTGCTTGCATGTTTTTGGAAAAATAAAGGAGCATCCTTTGTGATGCATTCATTTTATTAATATCATTCGTGGATGCTGCCTGGTGTACTTTGCTACAGACAGGTCTATGTCTACCTTTATTACAGATGTCACAACTTATATAGTAATATGACGCAGGGCGGGCTTTATGCCTGATAAACTTGTTTTCACATAAACATACATTGTTGCTTAGATATATTATCTTAGATTGAACAGTAACTTAAGTTTTCACATTCCAATGTTACATTACATTGATGGTTCGAGCTAAACATGATATGCGATTAGTAAATTTTGCAGAGTTGTACTGCTAGCAGTATGCCCAGAAAATCCTCTTTAGCTGTAGTAAGAAGTGGTAGACAAGACAAAATCATATTCAGGCCCGAGACCTTCACATAGAAAAGACGAAATCATATTCAGGCCTGAGATTTTCACATTGCGTAACTTCTTCTACTTGTCTATCAAGATGAGATGGCCAGAAGAACCACCTTTGATAAGACACTAAAGACCCATTTATACGGGACGAATGTCGGGCGAACGATGCCCGACACTCATCCCTGTGTGTCCTCGCTCACATGATGCTACACAGAAACGAGTACAGCTGGCTTTCTGACAGTGCAGCCAGCAGGGAACCAGGATGGCAGGAGGAGATTCCTCTCCTCCCTCTCCCCCGCTCCTCTTCATTCACTTAACATGACATTCAGTACCTAATGCCTGATATTTACACTGAAGGCTCATCATTCAGCTCGCCATCCATCTCTTATGCTGCAAAAATGATGGACGATTAGCTGAACAATGAGCGTGCAGTGTAAATAGCAGTCGTTCAGTACTGAAAGGCTGCTATGTTAAGCGAATGGAGAGTGGCGGGGGAGAAGAGAATCTCCTCCAGCCGCCCCATTGCAAGCCAACGATAGTCGCTCCTGTGCAACAGCTCGGGAGTGAGTATGTGCGGGGACGAGTGTCAGTCATCTTTTGATCAACATTCGTGCCACGTAAATGGGCCTTAAAGGGGTGGTCTCGCGAAACAAAGTGGGGTTATACACTTCCGTATGGCCATATAAATGCACTTTGTAATATACATCGTGCATTAAATATGAGCCATACAGAAGTTATTCCACTTACCTGCTCCGTTGCTAGCGTCCTCGTCTCCATGGTTCCGTCTAAATTCGCCGGCAGCTTGCTTTTTTAGACGCGCTTGCGCAGTCCGGTCTTCTCCATTCAGCACGAGCCGCTTCAGTGTGCTCCCCGCTACAGCTCTTCTGCGCATGCGCAGACGAGCTGTCACTGCTCGGGAGCGCGCTGGAGCGGCTCGTGCTGAATGGAGAAGACCGGACTGCGCAAGCGCGTCTAAAAAAGCAAGAGCTGTCTTGCCGAGCTGTCCGGAGAAGCCGCCCAGCTGTCCCGCCGTCCAGCTGTCCTGGTAAGTGATGGGCCGGGGGGGGGGGGGGCTTTCGCTGCGCCGGGCTGTCGCTGCGATGGGGGGGCTGTCGCTGCGCCGGGGGAAGTAGCGCTGGGCCGAGGGGGGCTGTCGCTGCTCCGGGGGAAGTAGCGCTGGGCCGGGGGGGGCTGTCGCTGCTCCGGGGGGGCTGCCGCTGTGATGGGGGGGGCTGCGCCGGTTACCTGCTGCCTGGTGGTGGGTGACTGGTCGGCGGCTGCGGTGGGTCCGGTCGGCGGCTGTGGGGCGTCTGGTTGCCATGGAGACACAGCTGGTAGCGTCTCGGGAGCGCGCACGTCGGGCTGCAGCGAGCGACGGGAAAAGAGCCGGCGGCCATCTTGGGGAAACTTTTATAAGTTGCTGAAACGCTGGAACGGTAAGTACGAACCAGCTAGAAATGTCATTTACAGGGGGGCTTAATAATGTATACTTAATTAGGGGGACTGGGCAAAAAAAAAAATTCACTGCTTCCTCGAGACATCTCCTTTAAGTTGACATAGCATGAGCTCTTATGTTCAAAAACAAAATGACAAAGCAGAACTAATATTCTATAGTATTCTACAAACTTCTACAATTTTCCACGCTTCTTTTATTGGCTAGGAAGATAGACGCATCCTTTGACTAAGACTATAGAAGTTGTTATATGACAGAATAAACAGATATCATTCTGATTACACCCGCCTGAGTGTGATGTGTTGATTTCCAAAGCAGCTGCAGATACATAACAAATTTGAGACAAGCAAGATATACCTGGTCCGTAAACTTATTGCAACAACAATGACTATTTGCTATGAAGGGCTGAAAGAATAACTGGGATAATGGCAGGTTCTTTATTTGATTCATGTGTAACAAGACTTGATTTCATTGTTAAAAATGTCTTACATTCTAGGCTTTAAAATGGCTTCTCTTCTGTGTGAACTCTATTATGTGTAACTAGACTTGAAATCTGGGTAAAACACGTCCCACATTCGGAACATGAAAATGGCTTCTTCTCTGTGTGAATTTTCTGATGTCTAACAAGATGTGATTGATCTGTAAAACATTTCCCACATTCTGAACATGAAAACGGCTTCTCTCCTGTGTGAATTCTCTCATGTCTAACAAGACTTGAAATATGAGTAAAACATTTCCCACATTCTGAACATGAAAATGGTTTCTTACCTGTGTGAATTCTCTTATGTGTAATAAGATATGGTTTCATTGTAAAACATTTCCCACATTCTGAACAAGAAAATGGCTTCTCTCCTGTGTGAATCCTCTTATGTGTAACAAGATATGATTTCCTGGTAAACCATCTACCACATTCTGGACATGAAAATGGCTTTTCTTGTGTGTGAATTCTCTTATGTGTAACAAGATGTGATTTACTTGTAAAACATTTTCCACATTCTGAACATGAAAATGGCTTCTCTCCTGTGTGAATTCTCTTATGTGTAATAAGACTTGAAATCTGAGTAAAACACTTCCCACATTCTGAACATGAAAATGGCTTTTCCCCTGTGTGAATTCGCTTATGTCTTACAAGATACGATTTCCTTGTGAAACATCTCCCACATTCTGAACATGAAAATGGCTTCTCTCCTGTGTGAGTTCTTTTATGTGTAACAAGACTTGAAATCTGAGTATAACATTTCCCACATTCTGGACATGAATATGGCTTCTCCCCTGTGTGAGCTCTTCGATGTTCTCCCTTTCTGTGACCTTTCTTCTGTTGATAAGTCTGTGGTGAATCAGAAAATGGGACCTGTATAAGAGGATCAGATGATGGATCTTTGCTGTGAGGGGCTGAGGGGATATCTGGGATAATGGCAGGTTTTTCATCTGTATCTTGCGTAATACCACAAACTTGTGCTTTACAATCTGCAGATACCAGATGTCCCTCTGAGCTCCTGATACCGTCATCTGTCAAGGATAAAACTGATTTTATTATTTCACAAGTTATAGTGATATTATTAAACAGCATGGTAGCTTCATGGTTAACACTGTTGCCTTGGAGCACTGGGGTCCTGGTTTCAAATCTGCATGGAATTTGTATGTTCTTCCTGTGTTTGCATGGGTTTCCTCTCATAGTTCAAAAAACATGCTATTACGTGAATATATAAATTGAAAGCTCAAATTGAGCCCAAAATATCATTGCAGATATGTATGCACTACATAAAGATGAGAAACATTTCAATACCAACTACAAGTCAGGTGGCAAAACTCAGTTATTAACTCACTGGGAAAAAGATCCCAGTCTATCAGTAGAGCTCTGAGAGAGGACCAGCAGATCATGATGTCCAGCCACCAGGCTGTTCTCTTGCAGTTCCCCCCTTCTGTGTTGAAGCCCCCATCTTCATAGGGTCATGTATCAGTGTAGCTGTCACCACTCTTCTAGTAAATGCTCAGTGGAGAACCATAAAGGTCCATGTGAGTCAGTGCTATTAGGTGGTGTCCATCTCACACACTCCTGACTGCTACATGTACTTTATCACAGAAGGGAGGAGCAATATGGTCATGTATGAAGAAGTCATGGTGGTGGAGCAAGTGTAAGGCCGGATTAGTACACACACCAGTGTCACCGCCTTAAGTTGTTTAGCTCCATACTAGAAGTCTAACAGAAAACACAAGAGTGCCAACATCTAGCACATGGCATTATAACTGCCTACAATGTGGTCCATCCGGCTTCAGGCATGCCTGCTGATATGTCCTGGACAAGACCATGCAGTATGCTACAGTATGTTGTCCATTATTTGATGCTGGATCTATACCAGAGTCTACAAATGAAGCCTTCAGCTCAGATACTGGATTAGCAGATGCGTCTTCTGTTATAATGAAGGACTCGTTCTTTATAGGTTTCCTTCTATTTCTGATGATAAAAATATTTGCAAAAAAAATTCACCAAAAACTGCAAATCTGAGTCTGGTCTTATAAGTAACTAACTGACTGTCATTATTATATAAGGGCCCTAGACGATCTATTAACCCCCTAGTGACCACTCATTCACGTTTCACGTCCTGGGTGACTGGGATTTATTCTACAGGGCCGTTTAAATATGTTGGCCCTGTAGAATAGAACTGCGGGGTCAGGGAGTGCAACAGCTCCCTGCTATCGGCTTCCAGAGGTAGCCGACAGCTTGGACTTATAACCATGGCTGCAGTGTGGTTCCCTGTATTGTGATAGCTATTATTGAATGGATAGCAGAGATCACATGAAAGTTTAAAAAAAAGTTTAAAAAATTAGTTTCATCTCCCTCACAGGTCTGATCTGTGATGAAAGATGAAGCTACTTACCTAAGGCCTAGACAATGTTCTCCAGCAATGATTTTCCTCCACAGACCTTCCCCAGTTTCTGCGCACACGCCCACTGCCAAAATGGCTGAGACCTGCACAGAAGCCAGTGAGGGTCCAGGAAATTTAAAATCTCCTTGTTCCTGGCTAACAAAAGGTAGCCGACAGCTCGGAGCAGTGACCAGAGGCCTCGTTGAGCGGTCCCCGGACATGTAATTGCCGTTATCCAATGGTACAATCTACCTTATTCAGATCACTACCTGTAATGCCTATGTACACTACAAGAAGTCCCCGGGAACGCTCACCTTCCTGCAGTTCCAGGAGCAGCTTGTTGAGCCCCTTCTCTTTGAGACCCCTGCACCTCAGCAAGCTTACGAGTTTGTGAGGAGGTGTGAAGGTTCACAGAGTGCCACTTTTTACACCTAATCCCTGCAACCGAGGTCAAGAAATACCCCCCAAAAATGTCAGGTTTGCAGCAAGCATGGGAGGAGGAATGCCCAGTTTTATTGCCCCATGTGCCCAACACAATCAGGCCTATATAATTACCCCTGTTTTGAGACATGCCACACAGTCTAGTTGTTACTACTCACCTGGGCAGTTATCTGTAGGAATCTCCTCTTTACACGGCTGATCGCCCCTCACATTTATCTCTGTAGTATTAATATTAGTCAGATCTTCATCCTGATGCAAAAGCTGTGAGACAAATATTGTAAAAGTCAGCAGACGGTTGGATAAGTCATGTGGAATGTTTTATGACATAATGACCTGACAGGAGTAGTTATCTGAGCCACATGGCTGCAGGTCTAGAAGCCGGGCATAGATATTAGATGGCAGCTCAATGTCCCCTCAGGAACCTTCTTCACATGTATAACCGGCATGGCTAGACACGCTGCATGTTGTCTCAGTGGAGGAGATCAGCATCTACCAGACACATCTGCAGCATCCAAGGAGTGGGTCCCAGTGGGGTATCATAGAATCATAGATCACAGAATCATAGAATGGTTGAGTTGGAAGGGACCTCCAGGATCATCGGGTCCAACCCCCTGCTCAGTACAGGATATACTAAATCATCCCAGACAGATATTTGTTCAGTCTTTGTTTGAACACTTTCATTGAAGGAGAACTCACTACCTCCCGTGGTAACCTGTTCCACTCATTGATCACCCTCGCTGTCAGAAAGTTTTTTCTAATATCTAACCTGTGTCTCCTCCCTTTCAGTTTCATCCCATTGCTTTTGGTCTTTCCTTGTGCAGATGAGAATAGAGCTGATCCCTCTGCAGTGTGACAGCCCTTCAGATATTTGTAGACTGCTATTAAGTCTCCACTCAGCCTTCTCTTCTGCAAGCTAAACAATCCCAGATCCTTTAACCGTTCCTCACAGGACATGATTTGCAGGCTGCTCACCATCTTGGTAACTCTTCTCTGAACTTGCTCCAGTTTGTCTATGTCTTTTTTTAAAGTGGGGTGCCCAGAACTGGACACAGTATTCCAAATGAAGTCTGGCTAAGTCTCACGTGATCTGGACTCTATGCTTCTCTTAATACATCCCAGAATTGTGTTTGCCTTTTTGGCTGCTGCATCACATTGCTGACTCATGTTGAGTTTGTGATCTATTAGTATACCCAAGTCTTTTTCACATGTGCTGCTGCTTAGCTCAATTCCTCCCATTCTGTATGTGCTTTTTTCATTTTTCTTGCCCAGATATAGGACTTTGCATTTCTCCTTTGTAAATACTATTCTGTTAGTTGCTGCCCACTGTTTAAGCATTTCTAGATCTTTTTGAATACTCTCTCTCTCTTTCCTAGTGTTAGCTATCCCATCTAGCTTTGCATCATCGGCAAATTTGATCAGCTTTCCATCAATTCCCTTCTCCGGATCATTTATAAAAATGTTGAACAACACTGGGCCTAGGACAGAGCCTTGTGGTACCCCACTTGATACATTCTTCCACTTGAATGTGCAGCCACTTATGACCACTCTTTCAGTATGATTACTCAGCCAGTTGTGAATCCACCTAACCGTTGCCTTGTCAATCCCATATTTGGTTATTTTTTCAATAAGTATGGTATGAAATACCTTGTCAAATGCTTTACGGAGGTCAAGATAAACTATACCCACCACATATCCCTGATCAACCCAGTCAATAATACTATCATAGAAGGAAATTAGATTTGTCTGGCATGACTTGTTTGTTACAAACTCATGCTGGCTCTGGTTAATTACTCCATTTTCATCCAAGTACTTGCATACATGCTGTTTAATAATTTGCTCAAAGATCTTTCCCAGTATAGAAGTCAGGCTCACAGGTCTGTAGTTTCCTGGATCCACCTTCTTCCCTTTTTTGAAGATAGGACAACATTTGCCCTTTTCCAATCTTCTAGGACTTCTGTTCTCCAGGAATTTTCAAAAATTATGGCGAGTGGTTCAGCAATTACCTCCGCTGCTTCCTTTAGTATCTTAGGATGCAATTCATCTTGACCTTGAGACTTGAATTAATTTAAGTAAGTTAAGTATTCCCTCACCATCTCTCTTATTACAGATAGCCTGCATTCTTTTATTCCCCCAAAAGCACAGGGAAGATCCGTTGATGTTCCATCTACTTTCTGAGAGAAAAACAGATACAAAATAGGAATTTAAAAGTTCGGCCTTCTCAATATCATTCTTAACCAATTCACCATTTTCATCTTGTAAGCATCCAATAGCATCTTAGACTTTTCTTTTGCTTTTAACATACCCCAAAGTTCATTTTTATTGCTTTTGGCCTCTGTTGCAAGCCTCAATTCATTATTAGCTTTAGCTTTCCTGACACTTGCCCTACAGTTTCTGCAGACCGCATTATATTCTTCTTTAGATATTTCCCCCTTTCCATTTGATAAACATATTTTTCTTTGTTTTTAACATGTGTGCAAGTTCTGTGTTCATCCTGGTCTCTCTAAATGCTTCCCATTCTTTCTTCTTTTAGGGATTGTTAACGATTGTACTTTGAGAATCTCATTTCGTAATATTTCCCAACTGTCTTGGACATTTCTATCCTTAAGAACATCCAGCCATTGGATTCTTCCTATCCTCATTCTGAGTTTATTGAAATCTGCCTTTCTGTAATCCAACCTTGAGGTCTGAGTTTTCTCAGGTCTTCTTCCCCTTTTTATCCAAAATTCAAGGATAGCATGATCACTGCATCCTAAGGACCAGGCACTCTTACTTCCTTAACCATTTCCTCCCTGTTAAAAATTAGATCCAAGATAACAGATTCATTAGTTTTGTCTTCGACCTTTTGGAAGATAAATTTGTCAGCAAGAGCGGATAAGAATTTGTTGGATCCATTACTGAGAGAGATTCCCAACAAATGTCTGGATGGTTAAAATCTCTCATAATCACTAGGTCATGCTTTTTGGAGTGCTTGGCCATCTGAGGTAGAAATAGTTCATCAATATCTTCTGCTTGTCCAGGTGGCCTATAGCAAATGCCTACAATAGTGTCCTTTCTGTTGTTCTCTCCTCGTATTCTTATCCAAACAGTTTCTACAGAACTCCCAGCTCTGATGCTTGAATCTCAGTGGAGATGAATGTTTTCCTAACATACAATGCAATTCCTCCTCCCCTTTTTTTTGGTCTGTTTCTTATAAATAAGTTGTATCCATCAAGCCTTGTGTTCCAATCATGTGTATCATTCCACCAAGTTTCCGCGATGCCTATGACATCACATTTCTCTTCCTGTGTTAGGAGCTCAAATTCTCCTTGTTGGTTTCCCATGCTTTGTGCATTTGAATAAAAACATTTTAGTTTGTGATCGGTGTCTCTTGCTCCTCTACTTGCCTTCTGATTTTTTTGTCTTTGTACTTTCTTTCCACTTCTAATAGCAAGGGTCTCAAATGTATTAATTATCTGTATATTTTTAACTGGCTTTTCACTTCCCTTCCCATATTGTTCTAGTTTAAAGCTCTCCTAATGAGTGAAGCAAGGCGCCCACCAAATATATGCTGCTTACCTGTTTTTGTAAGGTGCAACCCGTCTCTAGCAAGCAGTCCATCATATAGGTAATTCACTCCATGGTTTACGAATCCAAATCTTTGCTGATGGCACCATTGACTAAGCCAGTTGTTCACCTCTAGAATCCTATTCCATCTTCTTATTCCATGGCCATTCACAGCGAGGATGGATGAGAAGACCACCTGTGCTCCTAGTTCCTTCACCTTCTTTCCGAGGTCTTCAAAGTCTCGAGAGATAGTTGCAAGGTCCTTTTTGCAGTGTAATTGAGTAGAGTTTGGTCTTGTCATGGTGGCTCTAATGCCTCCCACCCAGAGGATAACAAGGGACATGTCTTAGGGGCTGAGGGCAGGCTATGAAGATAGTGAAACCTATTGGTAGATTACCTTAGTCCTTTTTGTCATAGGTGACACCACCGTTCCATCCTCTGCGGTGAATCCAGTTGTTAGCAATAAAGAGTCCACATACAGGGATTTAACTTTCAGAGCCAAACCGGGAATGGTTGGTGAAGCTCGTTTACATGCAATAACTTGGTACAGTTCAGTATTATACGCCAGCAGAAACCACAGTCCTGTTATCTGTGGGTCCTGGTCCCGGCAATACTCTTTACTCTCTCCAACTCTCTACCAGTCATCACTCATATTTGGAAAAGGGGTGCGCTGCATGGCGGCTCCTCATTCTCTCTCTCTTTCAGTGTTTAAGGGTAACATTGGCATCTCCTGGGTAAAGCAAGCCCAGGGTAGGCGCTGAATTCCTCTCAACCTGTTCCATCCCAAACCACACAAAGCTGAAGGCTTCTGTGTGACTCCTTTTCAAAAGTTCCAAGCTCAAAGACCAGAAGACTACTCTTCTCTTATGCAACTTGCATCCACATATATAAAACAAGGTAACATGAGAAACAAAAGATACATTTTCAGACAGACATCTCACATACCAGGCAGTTAACTATGACAGTGCTGCAGATATGCAATACACATCAATCATGCAACACAGAAGACAATGACAATACGATTAGACAAATGCATGCAGACATTTATGGAGGGGCCCCTTTACTCTGGGTCACTACACACCCGCTGGTTGTCTGGGGGGAAATGAAGGAGCAGATAGATGTAAATCCAACCTGTTGGCTCCTTATTCCCACCAGCAGTCTCCACCGCCAGAAAACTGGGAGAAGATCCATACAACGTGTAATGTCTCTGGTCAGCGGTAATCCTGCCATCTCCACCGGCCTCATCACACAAGTAAAAGACATCTAAAAAGACTGAAGGCAAGAGCTTCACAGCCTTCTACAGATCAGAGGGACATCTCCATCTACCTGATGGTCCTGTGGAAGAAGAGGACGGGGACATCTCTCTGGGGTTCTTCTCTTACTGGATGGAACTGCAGGAAACACAGATGGACACTGAAGTCATTCTTTATATACAGATAATAAAGTCCCCATGGATTTAGTCCTGTCTATTACCTGGTGATGGGAGCGGCTGGCGGGTCTCCATCATGGAGTCTTTGTACAGATCCTTGTGTCCTTCTAAATACTCCCACTCCTCCATGGAGAAATAGACAGCGACATCCTGACACCTTATAGGAACCTGACAACACAATATACAGTCATCACCCAGAAGCCTCCAGTGCTGTTACTGTATAATGTCCCAGCATTCCCTGCAGCATCACCTCTCCAGTCAGCAGCTCAACCATCTTGTTGGTGAGTTCTAGTATCTTCTGTACATTGATGTCCTCATATCTCAGAGGGTGAGGTGGGGGCCCCCGGATTGCGCTCAGGAGTCTTCCCCATTCATCACACACAGGGGTCCAACAGCCATCACTAGAAATCATTTTCACTACTGTGTAATCCTGCATGCAGGGAGGCATTAAAAAATATAATTACAGACATTTCAATCACCTCTCCAGTGACATCATCAGCTATTAGCATAGATAAGTATGATGTAATGTGACATCATCAAAATCTCTCCCATCTCCAGTGACATCATCTGCCATTACCACAGATAAGAATGATTTACTGTGACATCATCAGAATCTTCCCCCTAACCAGTGACATCATCTGTTATTACCATAGATAAGAATAATGTAATGTGACATCATCAGAATCTCTCACCTCTCCAGTAAGCCGGAAGAGTATCTCTAGGGTGAGATTTAATATACTCTCTGCCATTTTGTTCCTGTCCTTCTCCATCCTTCACGGGTCAACGAGAAAAATTCTCTTGTCTAGAAGATATCAGAGGATCCGGTATTATAGGAGCTGAATGGAAAGAGGATGAGACAATATAAAAACCACACAGAATGCTATGGAAAACAATACAATTACTGGAGAGAATAAGGCGGAACATTTAAGGAGGTATTACAGGAACCTGTTAGATGTTGCTGATGTCCAACTACAAGCAGCATAACATCTAGATAGGCTTCTCTTCACCTGGATCGGTTGGACTGACAGCTGATCCAGGCGGGGATCCGCCCCAATGACTCTTCTCCACGCTTCTGCTTATTAAAGTATGTTTCCTGTATAACGCTGCACCGATCTGGAATACAATATAGATGTCTGCAATGTATCTGCCTGTTGGGATGTATTAAGCCATAGGGCAGCCTGCAACTCCTGGCAGCTTCACTTTAACCCCTTCCTGCAGCCATTGTTCATTTGAATGTTTTCATTCCCGACTTCCAATAACTTTTTTTTACTAACATAATAGTGTGAGAGCTTGTTTTTTTGCAGGATGAGTTGTACTTTTAAATGGCACCATTTATAAAACAGAGAAATTTACGATTTTTTAGAAACTGTTTTTATAAAAATATTTGCTTAAAATGGGAATAAAAAACATAATCCCACCCCACAAAATTCTGTTCACAAAGTTGCATGAAGATGGACCTCGCCCTCTGCAGGCCGCCATGACAGCTGCAGTCAGTTGTTTTCTGCTTCCAGGATGCATGTAGGGTTTATAGGCGCACTTACTTTGCATTCCCTGTATTTTATGGGAGGTGTCCTTGGAGCGACCTCACGCTGGCTTTGTGGTCCTTCTAGTTCAGGTGTTATGAAGATGCTGCATGTAGTGATATATATGACCTCCGTACACCTTACACTGGTATTACTAGAAGGCCTTCTGCAAAACAAATTTTCTGTTCGTTAAATGTTAATGTTAAAAAACGCATCGCCAGTTTGCGCTTGGTGATTTTTGTACGATGCGTTTTCAACATTAGAAAGTCCCATTGACATTCATGTTAAAAAAACGCAGCATTAAAAAAAATTAAAGCCCATAGTCACGAATAACGCTTTCTGCTCACGGGTGTATTTGTATTGCGGAGTCCACTGCAGGTGTTCGCCTTCAGACTCCGCCGCAGATATAGTCCCATAGCATTCAATGACAAAACACCATTTCACCTCCACGAGCGGTAATGAATTGCGATTTTACGCTCACGAGAATTAATCACAGCTTGCTGTTATTTTGTGCAGGTTACGCACGGATGGCTTCCATTGAAGACAATGGAGGCCGTCCGTCCTGTGGGACTTCCACAGTGAGGACTGCGAAAGTATTGCGGGACATGCGTCACCCCCAGCACCAGCCACTACTGCGCATGCGCAACGGAGGGCCAGCAGGTACATCCGCTGGTCTCGCAGAAGACGCCGGACAGGTATACAGGGGTCACCGGCTGGGCACCGGAAAGAACTCCACTGCAGAAGTCCCGCATGCGGGATCCGACCCGCCCTTGTGCAGGAGGCCTAAATTGTCAAGGTTTGTGTTATTACAGTTTGAAACAAAATAGCCTAAAAGCGCTGATATGTATTTAGTGCTGACTGGAATTGTGACAATTTGCTGCATTTTTAGTCACGGAAAACATATGGGGTTTTGTGTGGTAATGTAGGTATTATTTGTAGATGTCAAAAGTACGAAAACTATGTAGCAAGGTGGACAGGAGGGGCATGTGACCTGGGTGTAATAAAATGAATGGGGATGCCAGACCAGCCTACAGTCAAAGGGGGCAATCAGCTGATTACTATAAAAAAGCTGAGGAAGACATACTTTCAGGGCTAAAGTACTTTAGATTTGATGATCCGGTGACCAGTCAGTACTTCCAGGCTGTGCTATCGGGGGAGGTTCAATTTTGTCTATGGTGCAGGAAATGAAAATCTTCATGAGCAGCCTAAAGAGATCTATAACTGTGGGGGAACATGTAAGGATGCTACTACTGTGGAGGGAACATAGGAGGATGCTATCATTGTCGAGGGAGAACATACGAGGACCATATCACTGTGGGGAAACATAGAAGGACGCTATCACTGTGGAGAGGGAACATAGGAGGACGCTATCACTGTGGAGAGGGAACATAGGAGGACGCTATCACTGTGGAGAGGGAACATAGGAGGACGCTATCACTGTGAAGAGGGAACATAGGAGGATGCTATTACTGTGGCAAGAACATAGGAGGACGCTATCACTGTGGAGAGGGAACATAGGAGGACGCTATCACTGTGGAGAGGGAACATAGGAGGACGCTATCACTGTGAAGAGGGAACATAGGAGGATGCTATTACTGTGGCAAGAACATAGGAGGACACTATTACTGTGGAGGGTACATAGGAGGACACTATCACTGTGGAGGGGGAATATAGGAGGATGCCATCACTGTGGAGGGAGAACATAGGAGGACTGTATCACTGTGGAGGGAACATACGAGGACACTATCAGTGTGGAGGGGGAACATAGGAGGACGCCATCACTCTGGAGGGGGAACATAGGAGGACGCCATCACTGTGGAGGGGGAACATAGGAGGACACTGTCACTGTAGAGGGAAGATAGGAAGACGCTATCACTGTGGAGGGGGAACATAGGAGGACACCATTGCTCTGGAGGGAACATAGGAGGACGCTATTACTGTGGAGGGAACATAAGAGGACGCTATTACTGTGGAGGGGGAACATAAGAGGATGCTATCCCTGTGCAGGGAACATAGGAGGACACTATCAGCGTGAAGGGGGAATACAGCATGACGCTATCACTGTGGAGCAGAACATAGGAGGACACCATTACTGTGGAGGAAAAAACATAGAAGGACGCTATTACTGTGGAGGGAACGTAGGAGGACGCTATCACTGTGGAGGGGGAACATAGGAGGATGCTATCACTGTAGAGGGGGAACATAGGAGGACGCTATCACTGTGGTGAGAACATAGGAGGAGGCTATCACTGTGGGGGATCATAGAAAGACGCTATTACTGTGGAGAGGGGAACATAGGAGGACGCTATCACTGTGTAGAGGGAACGTAGGAGGATGCTATCACTGTGGAGGGAACATAGGAGGAGGCCATCACTGTGGAGGGAACATAGGAGGATGCCATCACTGTGGAGGGAACATAGAAGGAGGCTATCACTGTGGGGGAACATAGAAAGACGCTATTACTGTGGAGGGAACATAGGAGGACGCTATCACTGTGGAGGGGGAACATAGAAGGATGCCATCACTGTGGAGTGGGACCATAGGAGGATGCCTTAACTGTGGAGGGGGAACATAGGAGGACGCTATCACTGTGGAGGGAGAATATAGGAGGATGCTATTACTGTTGAAGGAACCTAGGAGGACCATATCACTGTGGAGGGTACATAGTGAGATGGAAATACATGTGTATGTAGGTAGAAAATACGTATATGTATATCTATATTGTTATATGTCTTTCTTCTTTATATGTATACTCACTAAAGCCCCATGTAATCTATAATAATGTGCGCAGTTATTTCCCCATCTGAGGAACTATACCAGACCTCCGTGTGTGGTGTTTTTACTTTACCACTGACAACAGGGGCATTGGGATGGGCCTGATTGGTGCTGTACACAGAATTTCCCTGACAGATGGCGCCCAATGGTGGAGTGGCAAAATCGAAGCCGTACAGCCCAGACCGCCCAAATCCACGCCACTGAGAAGCTGTCCTGCTGCAACCGAGCCTGGTCAACTCACAGAACTCAAGATAAGACCAGCATATTTTTTATGTTGAGTTTTACGTTTAGCGTCTTGCAGCAGGAGGGACTATCTGTGCTTTGTGACCGAACGGGTTGGGTTAAGAGTTCTACATGGTAACTCGTGGGCTTTGGGTTTTAAAAAAGGTGGAGCCCCTTAAGGGCCGCAGCCGAGCAGATGAATTGGTGGCGGAGAGACAAGGGTCCCAGTTTGTAAAATGTAAGATAACCCTTATGAAAATGTGTAACATGGACCCGCACGGTAGATTACAGTATGGTGACTGGGAGGAGGTCCTTAGGACCAAGAAGGGTGCCTTGAAAGACAAAGGTTTACTAGAAAGTGCTGCAATGAGGAGCAGAGGGACAGTCAGGGAAAGTTAAGTATGTACATGTATTTATTTGCCTAAGAAAGTATCTGTAAGTGAAATGTTTAAAATTACAGTATGTGGTATATTGTCCCGGCATCGGGAGAGTGTCTACTGAATGTTACATTGATGGTCAGGTAGTGAGAAAAATATGGGGAGCAAGCATAGTGGAAAGAAAGGTTACAAGGCATGTGATTTGGTGGCAGAGAGAGGATCAATATGTGATTGTGTCACCTATAGATATATAGGAAAAGGTGTATAATACTAGGTAGATAGATGTAGATGTATGTGTGCGTGTGTATATACATACACAAATGGTTAACTGAGCTTGCTTTTAGTGAGAGAAAGATTGTTTACTTGCAGCTGCAAAGGCAGAGACAGGCCCCCTTCTCCTTGTTTCTGTCTTCTTCTTCTCCTTCACGGCCAAGAGATAAGAGTGGAGAGAATATGATACTAACCTTGGAAAGTAGCTTTGTTTGCTTTAATGGAATAGAAGCTTGTAATGAATCTAATGAATTATACTGTCTTAGAAGGCAGGAAAGATAGGAGTTTTAAGGTACATTCTTGCTGAGGTCTGTGGGCACAAATGGACACGTCTTAGTCTCTTTCATACAAGTGTGAGAAAGTTATACCCCACTCACATCCTGTGGGGGGGCTTTTAAAAATACAGGGGTTGAAAATGCAGAACATGTTGCGTTATGTATTCTTTATGCATTTAAATAGAGGGAATAGTTAAATTAAAACAACTTTGTTCAGTCTGTATTTCATATTCACAGAGCGATAACAGTCACTTATTTTGCAAAGGTGGGGGCTGTCATTCTCGGACTACACTCTTTGCTCAGGGTCACAGACAGAGAAGGAAAGACAGGGGGGCTGGAAGACACCCACGGATTCTAAAAGACACCAGCGTTTAATATAGCATATAACAGCTTCACTAAAAAAGAAAGAATGTCTCAGTCACTCTGCAAACTTTTTCACACAAATTGTTAAAAATAGCACTTATTCACAATCTCATCTCAATAGAATCATGTACTTTATAACATTATAACTCTCACCTCAATGTTTTTCAACTGATGTATGTTTGTTTGTCACACTTTTTTTCTGTGTATCTGTATGTCCTGGTACAGCTTCAAATGGAGTGGGTGACGGGGCAGACTTGACCGCAGGGATGGATGAGAGTTAATGACCAGTGTTCAGGCTGTGATGAATGTAAAATGTGTGGTGCAGATATTGACTGGGGATAAAAGTTTTCCTCCCCCTGCATAAGACTTTACTTGTTTGTGATGTGGATGTGCAGATTGTAAATTTTAAATGAAAGCATGAAGAAACACGCAAACGGCCACAATCGAAGGGGTGGAGCTAGATGATGTAAAAGTATGTAATGGGTCATCCCTCTCTTGTCCACAAAGGAGGGGGTGAGAATCTTGGGCAGCCAGAAAAAGTTTTTTTTGTCTCAAATTTGATGAGACATTGCAGGCAGGATCACATTAATAATGAATTTGCTTAAAGGATATCACATTTCAAATATCGATAGATATTTGTAGATTGTTCTGCCCTGATGTAACTTATGTCTCTGTTATTGGCGCTGACTTCTTACAGACCTTATCTGCATCCATCAAATTCTCCCCGGATGGATCGGTATGGGTTGAGACCTCAGATGCCAGTTCAGAAGAGTTTTGTATACTAAATGCTCTCTTGGTGGATCTGACTCATGTGTTTCTCCTGACAGCCGCTGCAGAAACTCAGTTTTACGCAGGTCCTGACAAATTGTTGGCCACCTCCAAGACAGACATAGGGAAATTGAATGTACCTCCTATGATGGTATGTTTGAAACCAGGACACACACCCCTGGGTCGAACAGTATCCCTTTAGTTTCCCACAAGAAATGTTGATGAGGGACAAGTGGGAGACTTGGTTCCAATGGGGTTTAGCGCGAGATATATCCTCCAGCAAACACCTTTTCCAGTCAAGAAAAGACACAAAGAGGTGTCCATGTGGACACCTACCGCATGGTCCATGACTTCTGCGAGGGGAACAAGGTTACGGTTCTGGACTACCCCCTAGTGGTCCTCAAACCTCATGACATCCAGACCATATGCACACAAGTACAACCCAAGCACTTAATCTCTGGCCTGTCAGATCCAGCCCTCTTCATGCCTCATAGCATCTTTTTCCAATGTTGTACTACTTTGAACCCGGTTACTCTTTTCCAATTGAGTATCCTGGTTCTAAAGGGAGGAGGAGAGGGCATAGGTGATCTAGGCATTACAGATCAGCTATTTTTAAATTTTTTGCAACAAGATTCTGATCTATGTGAAATAGAATATCAGAATAATCATCTAGCATTGATGCAACAAGAAAATTTAAGTTTTAAAAACAGTTACTGAACCCCCCTGTTAACAATACATATTTTGAGCTTTTTGTAGATGGTACCAGGGTGAGGATGGACGATTCTACACCGGATATGCAGTGGTCACACAACAAGATGTCCTAAAAGCAGAAGCTCTGCCTCCGCATGTCACAGCACAAGAAGCGGAACTGAAGGCCCTCACTGAGGCGTGTAGAGTGGCAGAAGGTAAGATGGCAAACATTTACACTGATTCCCGGTATGCATTTGGCAAGGCTCATGATTACGGCCCAACATGGAAGGCCAGACAGTTTCTTACCTCAGTAGGACAGCCAATTAAGAATGGTGCAGCGGTGCAGAGTCTCATGGAGGCCCTACTTCTACCTGACAAAGTGGAGAGCTCACATCAATTCCTACACTGGAGAAGCAAGAGGCAAGACCCTCGCAGACCACACAGCAAAGACAATGGCCCTCAAGCCGTGGAAGAAAAGAAGACATTGACAAAAACTTTGGACATTGACAAAAACTTTGGACATTGATATGCTAAGGACTTTACAGTTACAAGCCAGCAAAGAAGGAAAAGGAAAAATGGACTAAAAACGGGAGCAGCAGAACAGGACGGTGTATGGTGAACAGTCAACAGAACTTGCCTACCACGGTTCCTGGGCCCCATGATGGCCTAGCTGGTGCACAGAAAGACGCACCTATCAAAGCAGCAATGATGGCGGTGCTTGAATGAGGACAGGTGGCTCCTGGGTTCTCTGCAGCTGCTGCATCATTCGTCCAATCGTGCATGAGCTATGCCGTAGGCAACATAGCAGAAGTAGATTTGCCACATAACACTTGCCGGGACCACTCTACCCATTTCAGGGATTGCAAATTGACTACATTCAGCTCCCACTTGTTGGAAAGTATGAATATGTGCTTGTTGTTGTTGACGTCTTTTCAGATTGGAGACCTACCCTGTTACCAAGAAAAATAAGTAGGTAACCGCACAGAAGCTCATAAATTAGATAATCTGCAGATACGGAGTACTGGAAGTGATTGAGTCAAACTAAGGTACACTCTTCACAAGTGAAATAATGTAACACATCATGTCTGCTTTGGGTATATCCCAGGCCTCTTACACATTCTACCATCCACGGAGTAGGGGGAAAGTAGATACAAAAGGCAATGGAGGAAATGGGCAAATCTTGGATTGAGTGCCTTCCATTAGTTTTTTTTTTTCTCAGGAGGGTACATACCATAGTAGCTGAGCTTGGGGAATGATTCCCTTGTTAATTTTGTCATAGGTCTCTCCAAGGAATTGTCAGTGACACATTCTGTAGTCTCTGCTTCTCTCCCAGGTCCCACAGACGATGGTCATGATCTGAAACCAGGTGACCGGGTGTATGTGAAAAAGTTCGAGAGAGAAGGACTAGAAACCCGGTTTGAAGGTCCCTAACACGTGTTGCTCACCACTCCAACTGCAGGCAAACTCGAAGGAAAGCCCACTTGGATTCATGCTTCACACTGCAAAAAGGCCCTGGGTCCCGAAGCACAAAACTCATGATCCTGCATATCCTTTCCATACTATGGGCAGGGTGGGGAGTCTGGGCAGAGGTGGCCGTCACACGTTCAGGGGCAGGAAAGGAGGGAAACTGGAACCCCAGGTCCGGAGAATATGAAGGGGAAGTGACATTGTGGTACAATTCCTCTAACACACACATAGCCACATACACCTTTGACTACTGTACACAAGCCCCCTGTTTCAGGGATCAGAAGAAATTAATACAATCAAATGTGCAATATGAAGACTACACTGAGGGTGAGAATCCAGCACCGCATCGTACTAAGAGAGAAGTTGACGCTCCATGTGGTAGCTTTGATCCACATGTATGTATAGATGCGATAGGAGTGCCAAGCGGGGTGCCAGATGAATTCAAAGGCCAGGGATCAGGTTAAGGCAGGCTTTGAATCCCTATTTGCTATTGTCACTGTTAACAAGAATGTAGACTGGATAAATTATAGCTATTACAATCAGCAGAGGTTTGTAAACTACACCAGGGATGCTTTGCAAGGGTTAGCTGACCAGTTAGGGTCCACTGCATCCATGACGTTCCAAAATAGAATGGCCCTGGATATGATTTAAGCAGAAAAAGGTGGAGTATGTAAGATGATTGGCGAAACTTGCTGCACCTACATTCCCGATAACACCGGACCTATAGGTAAAGTGACTGTCGCCATTAAAAGATTAGCCAGTCTATCAGAAGAACTTAAAAGGCATTCAGGGGTTACAGATCCTTGGGACATATACTTGTCATGGCTGAAGGGATGGCAGAAAGTCCTGATTCAAGTAGGTATGATCCTGGGCCTTGTTGTATTAGTCCTGCTGATTTCCTGTATGTGTATTATCCCTTTGATCAAAAGGAGTATGAGTAAGGGAATGGACAAAGTGACACCAACATTTCCCTTGTTTGAAAAAGATGAAGAGCCAGTCCCGATAATGCCAACTACAGTACGCTACCAAAGACATGGAGAGATGGACTAGGACTACGCCTGCTCCGGTCAGAAGACCATAGGTTCCAGCGAAGGCGCACTCTGCTGGGTGTTAACTGGTACAGATCGAGGGTATGGATGCCCGGAGAATAAGCCCAGGGAATCCATGGCCTCCTTCTGAGGTGAGGTAGGGATCCCCCCCCCCCTCCTGAGAGTAGGGCCTTACGGGCAGTGGAGAGACCCTGACACAAGGGAGAGTGCAAGGCCTGGTACTTGATCTCCATATTAAGTTTTTAGAGGGTTTTGAGAGGGAAATACTTGTGTATGTAGGTAGATGTATGTATATCTATATTGTTATATATCTTTCTTCTTTATATGTATACTAACTCTATGCAAAAAAAAATAAAAACTTAATATGGACCTTAATTAGATATTATGCTAAAAGCTTTGCAAGGCCGAGAGAGATGTGTCCAGAAATTCAGAGATGATACAGAACCGGATACGAAGGCCGCGTGCTTGGCTGTTTTCCCAGAAGCACCTTATCTAGATAAAAACTGTTTAACTACGTATATGACTAACACTGCCTCAGGCGGAACTGCGGACATCACATATATAGTTATGCGGTGGATTTGGGCCAATAAGAACAGCTACACACTTCTAAGGACGTTATAAGGGGCATAAAGCCCCATGTAACCTGTAATAAAGTGTACAGTTATTTCCCCGTGTGAGGAACTATACCAGACCTCCGTGTGTGGTGTTTTTTCTTTACTGCCGGCAACGTGGCATTGGGGTGGACCTGATTGGTGCTGTATACAGAATTTCCCTGACAATAGGAGGACGCCATCACTGTGGAGGGAACATAGTAGGACGCTATCACTGTGGAGAGGGAAACATAGGAGGACACTACCACTGTGGAGGGAACATAGGAGGACGCTATCACTGTGGAGGGAACATAGGAGGACGCTATCACTGTGGAGGGAACATAGGAGGACGCTATCACTGTGGAGGGAACATAGGAGGACGCTATCACTGTGTGGGGGGAACAGAGGACGACGCTATCACTGTGGAGGGAACATAGGAGGACGCTATCACTGTGGAGGGAACATAGGAGGACGCTATCACTGTGGAGGGAACATAGGAGGACGCTATCACTGTGGAGGGAACATAGGAGGACGCTATCACTGTGGAGGGAACATAGGAGGACGCTATCACTGTGGAGGGAACATAGGAGGACGCTATCACTGTGGAGGGAACATAGGAGGACGCTATCACTGTGGAGGGAACATAGGAGGACGCTATCACTGTGTGGGGGGAACAGAGGACGACGCTATCACTGTGGAGGGAACATAGGAGGACGCTATCACTGTGGAGGGAACATAGGAGGACGCTATCACTGTGGAGGGAACATAGGAGGACGCTATCACTGTGGAGGGAACATAGGAGGACGCTATCACTGTGGAGGGAACATAGGAGGACGCTATCACTGTGGAGGGAACATAGGAGGACGCTATCACTGTGGAGGGAACATAGGAGGACGCTATCACTGTGGAGGGAACATAGGAGGACGCTATCACTGTGGAGGGAACATAGGAGGACGCTATCACTGTGGAGGGAACATAGGAGGACGCTATCACTGTGGAGGGAACATAGGAGGACGCTATCACTGTGGAGGGAACATGGGAGGACGCTATCACTGTGGAGGGAACATGGGAGGACGCTATCACTGTGGAGGGAACATGGGAGGACGCTATCACTGTGGAGGGAACATAGGAGGACGCTATCACTGTGGAGGGAACATAGGAGGACGCTATCACTGTGGAGGGAACATAGGAGGACGCTATCACTGTGGAGGGAACATAGGAGGACGCTATCACTGTGGAGGGAACATAGGAGGACGCTATCACTGTGGTGAGAACATAGGAGGAGGCTATCACTGTGGAGGGAACATAGGAAGACGCTATCACTGTGGAGGGAACATAGGAGGACGCTATCACTGTGGAGGGAACATAGGAGGACGCTATCACTGTGGAGGGAACATAGGAGGACGCTATCACTGTGGAGGGAACATAGTAGTCCAATGTCTCAATAAAGGAATGGCAGCATCCTGGGCGTAATGCAAAGCAGTAATTTATTCCTCCAAAATCTTGCTACGTTTCGACCCCATTGGGGTCTTTGTCAAGCTTGACAAAGACCCCAATGGGGTTGAAACGTAGCAAGATTTTGGAGGAATAAATTACTGCTTTGCATTACGCCCAGGATGCTGCCATTCCTTTATTGAAACATTGGAATATATCTTTTTGGGGTTTCTGGAGCTCTTACCCCTGCATGTTTGGCGTGCATCATATTGACTTGTTAGTCATCTTTAATAGGTTTAAAAATCCTGAGGAGTGCTGGGAGTTAATCGAAGTAAATGAGGGAACATAGTAGGACACTATCACTGTGGAGAGGGGAACATAGGAGGACGCTACCACTGTGGCAAGAACATAGGAGGACGCTATCACTGTGGGGGGAACATAGGAGGACGCCATCACTGTGGAGACGGGAACATAGGAGGACACTACCACTGTGGAGGGAGAACATAGGAGGACGCTATCACTGTGGGGGGAACATAGGAGGACGCCATCACTGTGGAGAGGGGAACATAGGAGGACACTACCACTGTGGAGGGAGAACATAGGAGGAGGCCATCACTGTGGAGGGGGAACATAGGAGGACGCTATCACTGTGGAGGGGGAACATAGGAGGAGGCTATCACTGTGGAGGGGGAACATAGGAGGAGGCTATCACTGTGGAGGGGGAACATAGAAGGACGCTGTCACTGTGGAGAGGGGAACATAGGAGGACGCTACCACTGTGGCAAGAACATAGGAGGACGCTATCACTGTGGAGGGAACATAGGAGGACGCTATCACTGTGGAGAGGGGAACATAGGAGGACACTACCACTGTGGAGGGAGAACATAGGAGGAGGCCATCACTGTGGAGGGGGAACATAGGAGGACGCTATCACTGTGGAGGGGGAACATAGGAGGAGGCTATCATTGTGGAGGGGGAACATAGGAGGACGCCATCACTGTGTAGGGGGAACATAGGAGGACGCTGTCACTGTGGAGGGAACATAGGAGGACGCCATCACTGTGGAAGGAGAACATAGAAGGACGCTATCACTGTGGAGGAGGAACATACGAGGATGCTGTTACTGGAGAGGGGGAACATACGAGGATGCCATCACTGTGGAGGGGGGACATAGGAGGACGCTATCACTGTGGAGGGAACATAGGAGGACGCTATCACTGTGGAGAGGGGAACATAGGAGGACACTACCACTGTGGAGGGAGAACATAGGAGGAGGCCATCACTGTGGAGGGGGAACATAGGAGGACGCTATCACTGTGGAGGGGGAACATAGGAGGAGGCTATCATTGTGGAGGGGGAACATAGGAGGATGCCATCACTGTGTAGGGGGAACATAGGAGGACGCTGTCACTGTGGAGGGAACATAGGAGGACGCCATCACTGTGGAAGGAGAACATAGAAGGACGCTATCACTGTGGAGGAGGAACATACGAGGATGCTGTTACTGGAGAGGGGGAACATAGGAGGATGCCATCACTGTGGAGGGGGGACATAGGAGGACGCTGTCACTGTGGAGGGAACATAGGAGGACACTATCAGTGTGGAGGGGGAACATAGAAGTACGCTGTCACTATGGGGGGTACAGAGGGGGATTATTACTGTCTGGAAGAAGCATTGGGGACATAAGACAGTGCCAACCAGTAGCCCCTCTGGCGGCTAGTGCAGCTGTGGTGGGTCACCTTGGACCGTGCTCGTGTTGTTTCTCATTGTGGATATGAAGTGGAATCTGCACCAATTCCACATCAAATCCACAAGAAAATTCGCAGCCTAGGTCACTGATTACATCAAGCAGTCATGTACTTACTGATACAAGAGGGTAGCTATAAACACCGTGGACTGATGAACAACCACTCACACACTTCCTTATACTGAGGGGCGGCTGCCTATTCCTGCATGTGTAGAGTGTCAGGCCACATGGTACTTGTAGTGCTCCCAGCAGCTGTGGAAGAGAAAGAGGTGACACGTTACTTCTTAATGTGGATTCTGCGTTAAAATGTCTCACACGGATTTTCCCGCTGTGATAAATCTACACATGGCTCAGCGGCTCCAGCAAAGGTAAGATACTATTGTATCTTGAAGCCACCAGGAAGCTAGGGGGTTTGAAAGGGCTTGGATGCAGGAAGACCCATGTCACACCCCTTGCTCCGGATTGGCTACCTTCCGTAAGGAAGCGTGTTGATTGTTTTTGCCTGCTGTGGAGGGTTAGACATTAGCTCTGGTGTTAGGTTTACATTATTTCAGCGGTAACATGGAAGCATTTACAGCAACTAATGTAAGCCTAACAGGAGAACTAATCCCTAACCCTACCTCTACACAGCAGGCAAAAAACAATCCACACACTGCCAGGGGAACATACACCCTGCCACCGCTGCCAGCCAAAGTGCACCGGGGATGACACTGGGCCCAACCGCTGCTCACCACTGCTGACATGTGCCGACCGCAGCCTCTCACCTTCCTCCACACCAGCCAAGTTAATAGAAACAGAGGTGGTAGAAGACCCGTGCCAGGGAAAGTTAAAGCGGGTAGGTTGCAAGACAGCAGAGGCGCTCAACTTCAGCGCTGCTGGGAGGCTGGCACTGCCCACAGTGACAGCGTGGCCAGGTGAGGGGAGCTGTGAGCCTCGAGGAAGGGCCGCCAGAGAGAGTCACAGCGGGGCTGCTTGGACAACGACTACAGTCACAGCGGGGCCAGAAGCAGGACCTGTGAGCCCGAGGAAGGGGAGAATGCCGTGCAGCCAATTACGAACAAGGGGCGTCAACCCCCGTCAAACACCCTGTATCTTAGCTCCACCCCTACTTCCGGTGGCATCAAGTTACAATAATACCCAAAGGAAAATCTGTGTCAGAAATCTGCGACGGCCGTGCGGATCTCCCATGTGGAGATTTTATGTAAATGTTCCCGCGTGAGCGACCGAAGAGACGCAGCGATGCCGCAGAAGGATACCGATGGAATGTCGCCAGCAGACGTACAAACAAGGTGTGCAGAGGGGCCCCAAACTAAGTGTTTGCATCAGGGGCCTGCAGCCTTTAGCTCCACCCCCGGGGCCACAGACGAGAACCGTGCGGAGATGCTGTTTGGCGCAGTTTCACATTGATGGGTCAATGGCGGCACAATTGTGCAGGTAAACAGCGGCTTTATATACAGAACGCCCAGAAACAATCAATATACAAACTGCGCAACACGGTAATTAGCGAATATTTCACCACATCTCGGCTGTCCAGAAGCGGCACTGCGGGCCATTACCCCCAATGTAGGAAGAAAAGGAGGAGAAACAGTCTAAGGGAGGAAGACCTCGTGCAGCAAAAGGGTTAATTCTCCCCTCCCTGGCGATCCTGACATTAAGGGACACACAGACCTGCAGAGCGGGACAGCAGCCTTGTTCTTCCAGGATCTATGATGATGTCACCGTCATGTGACCACATGTGTGGGAGGGGTCAGGGATCACATGATCAGGGGGAGATCAGTGGGTGCAGATGCGATGTGTGGGGGTCAGGATGGGTGGAGTAGAGCTGTGTGTGTGATGTGTGGGGGTCAGGATGGATGGAGTAGAGCTGTGTGTGATGTGTGGGGCTCAGGATGGATGGAGTAGAGCTGTGTGTGATGTGTGGGGCTCAGGATGGATGGAGTAGAGCTGTGTGTGATGTGTGGGGGTCAGGATGGATGGAGTAGAGCTGTGTGTGTGATGTGTGGGGGTCAGGATGGATGGAGTAGAGCTGTGTGTGATGTGTGGGGTCAGGATGGATGGAGTAGAGCTGTGTGTGTGATGTGTGGGGGTCAGGATGGATGGAGTAGAGCTGTGTGTGATGTGTGGGGTCAGGATGGATGGAGTAGAGCTGTGTATGTGATGTGTGGGGGTCAGGATAGATGGAGTAGAGCTGTGTGTGATGTGTGGGGGTCAGGATGGATGGAGTAGAGCTGTGTGTGATGTGTGGGGGTCAGGATGGATGGAGTAGAGCTGTGTGTGTGATGTGTGGGGGTCAGGATGGATGGAGTAGAGCTGTGTGTGTGATGTGTGGGGGTCAGGATGGATGGAGTAGAGCTGTATGTGATGTGTGGGGGGGTCAGGATGGATGGAGTAGAGCTGTGTGTGATGTGTGGCGGTCAGGATGGATGGAGTAGAGCTGTGTGTGTGATGTGTGGGGGGCAGGATGGATGGAGTAGAGCTGTGTGTGTGATGTGTGGGGGTCAGGATGGATGGAGTAGAGCTGTGTGTGATGTGTGGGGGTCAGGATGGATGGAGTAGAGCTGTGTGTGTGATGTGTGGGGTCAGGATGGATGGAGTAGAGCTGTGTGTGTGATGTGTGGGGGTCAGGATGGATGGAGTAGAGCTGTGTGTGTGATGTGTGGGGGTCAGGATGGATGGAGTAGAGCTGTGTATGTGATGTGTGGGGGTCAGGATGGATGGAGTAGAGCTGTGTGTGTGATGTGTGGGAGTCAGGATGGATGGAGCAGAGCTGTGTGTGTGATGTGTGGGGGTCAGGATGGATGGAGTAGAGCTGTGTGTGTGATGTGTGGGGGTCAGGATGGATGGAGTAGAGCTGTGTGTGTGATGTGTGGGGGTCAGGATGGATGGAGTAGAGCTGTGTGTGATGTGTGGGGGTCAGGATGGATGGAGTAGAGCTGTGTGTGTGATGTGTGGGGGTCAGGATGGATGGAGTAGAGCTGTGTGTGATGTGTGGGGGTCAGGATGGATGGAGTAGAGCTGTGTGTGTGATGTGTGGGGGTCAGGATGGATGGAGTAGAGCTGTGTGTGTGATGTGTGGGGGTCAGGATGGATGGAGTAGAGCTGTGTGTGTGATGTGTGGGGTCAGGATGGATGGAGTAGAGCTGTGTGTGTGATGTGTGGGGCTCAGGATGGATGGAGTAGAGCTGTGTGTGATGTGTGGGGCTCAGGATGGATGGAGTAGAGCTGTGTGTGTGATGTGTGGGGGTCAGGATGGATGGAGTAGAGCTGTGTGTGTGATGTGTGGGGTCAGGATGGATGGAGAAGAGCTGTGTTTGTGATGTGTGGGGCTCAGGATGGATGGAGTAGAGCTGTGTGTGTGATGTGTGGGGGTCAGGATGGATGGAGTAGAGCTGTGTGTGTGATGTGTGGGGGTCAGGATGGATGGAGTAGAGCTGTGTGTGTGATGTGTGGGGGTCAGGATGGATGGAGTAGAGCTGTGTGTGTGATGTGTGGGGGTCAGGATGGATGGAGTAGAGCTGTGTGTGTGAGGTGTGGGGGTCAGGATGGATGGAGTAGAGCTGTGTGTGATGTGTGGGGGTCAGGATGGATTTAGAAGAGCTGTGTGTGTGATGTGTGGGGGTCACAATGAATGGAGTAGAGCTGTGTGTGTGTGTGATGTGTGGGGGTCAGGATGGATGGAGTAGACCTGTGTGCAATGTGTGGGGGTCAGGATGGATGGAGTAGAGCTTTGTGTGTGATGTGTGGGGGTCAGGATGGATGGAGTAGAGCTGTGTGTGTGTGTGTGTGATGTGTGGGGGTCAGGATGGATGGAGTAGAGCTGTATGTGTGATGTGTGGGGGTCAGGATGGATGGAGTAGAGCTGTGTGTGATGTGTGGGGGTCAGGATGGATGGAGTAAAGCTGTGTGTGATGTGTGGGGGTCAGGATGGATGGAGTAGAGCTGTGTGTGTGATGTGTGGGGGTCAGGATGGATGTAGAAGAGCTGTGTGTGTGATGTGTGGGGGTCAGGATGGATGGAGTAGAGCTGTGTGTATGATGTGTGGGGGTGAGGATGAATGGGGTAGAGCTGTGTGTGTGATGTGTGGGGGTCAGGATGGATGAAGTAGAGCTGTGTGTGTGATGTGTGGGGGTCAGGATGGATGGAGTAGAGCTGTGTGTGTGATGTGTGGGGGGGTCAGGATGGATGGAGTAGAGCTGTGTGTGTGATGTGTGGGGGTCAGGATGGATGGAGTAGAGCTGTGTGTGTGATGTGTGCGGGTCAGGATGGATGGAGTAGAGCTGTGTGTGTGATGTGTGGGGGTCAGCATGGATGGAGTAGAGCTGTGTGTGTGATGTGTGGGGGTCAGGATGGATGGAGTAGAGCTGTGTGTGTGATGTGTGGGGGTCAGCATGGATGGAGTAGAGCTGTGTGTGTGATGTGTAGGGGTCAGGATGGATGGAGTAGAGCTGTGTGTGTGATGTGTGGGTGTCAGGATGGATGGAATAGAGCTGTGTGTGTGATGTGTGGGGGTCAGGATGGATGGAATAGAGCTGTGTGTGTGATGTGTGGGGGTCAGCATGGATGGAGTAGAGCTGTGTGTGATGTGTGGGGGTCAGGATGGATGGAGTAGACCTGTGTGTGATGTCTGGGGGTCAGGATGGATGGAGTAGAGCTGTGTGTGTGATGTGTGGGGTCAGGATGGATGGAGTAGATCTGTGTGTGTGATGTGTGGGGTCAGGATGGATAAAGTAGAGCTGTGTGTGATGTGTGGGGGTCAGGATGGATGGAGTAGAGCTGTGTGTGTGATGTGTGGGGGTCACGATGGATGGAGTAGAGCTGTGTGTGTGATGTGTGGGGGTTACGATGGATGGAGTAGAGCTGTGTGTGTGATGTGTGGGGGTCAGGATGGATGGAGCAGAGCTGTGTGTGTGATGTGTGGGGGTCAGGATGGATGGAGCAGAGCTGTGTGTGTGATGTGTGGGGGTCAGGATGGATGTAGCAGAGCTGTGTGTGTGACTTGTGGGGGTCAGGATGGATGGATTAGACCTGTGTGTGTGATGTGTGGGGGTCAGGATGGTTGGAGTAGAGCTGTGTGTGTGATGTGTGGGGGTCAGGATGGATGGAGTAGAGCTCTGTGTGTGATGTGTGGGGGTCAGGATGGATGGAGTAGAGCTGTGTGTGTGTGTGATGTGTGGGGGTCAGGATGGATGGAGTAGAGCTCTGTGTGTGATGTGTGGGGGTCAGGATGGATGGAGCAGAGCTGTGTGTGTGATGTGTGGGATCAGGATGGATGGAGTAGAGCTGTGTGTGTGATGTGTGGGGGTCAGGATGGATGGAGTAGAGCTCTGTGTGTGATGTGTGGGGGTCAGGATGGATGGAGTAGAGCTGTGTGTGTGTGATGTGTGGGGGTGAGAATGGATGGAGTAGAGCTCTGTGTGTGATGTGTGGGGGTCAGGATGGATGGAGTAGAGCTGTGTGTGTGATGTGTGGGGGTCAGGATGGATTGAGTAGAGCTCTGTGTGTGATGTGTGGGGGTCAGGATGGATGGAGTAGAGCTCTGTGTGTGATGTGTGGGGGTCAGGATAGATGGAGTAGAGCTGTGTGTGTGATGTGTGGGGGTCAGGATGGATGGAGTAGAGCTGTGTGTGATGTGTGGGGGTCAGGATGGATGGAGTAGAGCTCTGTGTGTGATGTGTGGGGGTCAGGATAGATGGAGTAGAGCTGTGTGTGTGATGTGTGGGGGTCAGGATGGATGGAGTAGAGCTGTGTGTGATGTGTGGGGGTCAGGATGGATGGAGTAGAGCTCTGTGTGTGATGTGTGGGGGTCAGGATGGATGGAGTAGAGCTGTGTGTGTGATGTGTGGGGTCAGGATGGATGGAGTAGAGCTCTGTGTGTGATGTGTGGGGGTCAGGATGGATGGAGTAGAGCTGTGTGTGTGTGATGTGTGGTGATCAGGATGGATGGAGTAGAGCTGTGTGTGTGATGTGTGGGATCAGTATGGATGGAGTAGAGCTGTGTGTGTGATGTGTGGGGGTGAGAATGGATGGAGTAGAGCTATGTGTGTGATGTGTGGGGGTCAGGATGGATGGAGTAGAGCTGTGTGTGTGATGTGTGGGGGTCAGGATGGATGGAGTAGAGCTCTGTGTGTGATGTGTGGGGGTCAGGATAGATGGAGTAGAGCTCTGTGTGTGATGTGTGGGGGTCAGGATAGATGGAGTAGAGCTGTGTGTGTGATGTGTGGGGGTCAGGATGGATGGAGTAGAGCTGTGTGTGATGTGTGGGGGTCAGGATGGATGGAGTAGAGCTGTGTGTGATGTGTGGGGGTCAGGATGGATGGAGTAGAGCTGTGTGTGATGTGTGGGGGTCAGGATGGATGGAGTAGAGCTCTGTGTGTGATGTGTGGGGGTCAGGATAGATGGAGTAGAGCTGTGTGTGTGATGTGTGGGGGTCAGGATGGATGGAGTAGAGCTGTGTGTGATGTGTGGGGGTCAGGATGGATGGAGTAGAGCTCTGTGTGTGATGTGTGGGGGTCAGGATGGATGGAGTAGAGCTGTGTGTGATGTGTGGGGGTCAGGATGGATGGAGTAGAGCTGTGTGTGTGATGTGTGGGGTCAGGATGGATGGAGTAGAGCTGTGTGTGATGTGTGGGGGTCAGGATGGATGGAGTAGAGCTGTGTGTGTGATGTGTGGGGTCAGGATGGATGGAACTCTATTTTATTATAAAATTAGGAAACATAACAGTAATTGTCAAAAGAAAAATCTGTCTTTCTCCACAGTCTGGAGCATCAAGCCCAAATTTACAGAACATGTGTATTCCAGTCCGTACAATGTCCGCTCAGGAAGCTTGCTTCTTCTGAATAAAACATAAAAATAAGGACCTCTTCATCCTCTCTTGCCCTTTCTTGAGCTAATTTTTAGTTTTTTGCCTCTTCTCCTGCTTTAGTTTTTTTGTCCATATCTTCCCTTACTGCCAATAAACCCATTTGTGTCAGAAGATCCTCGATGCCAGACAAATCAGCAATGCCAGTATACGTTCCCCAGAAAAAAACCCAAATAAACTGGCTTTAGACTCTTTCCTCATATGAAAGGAAATTAGCTGATATACCTGGCTTCGCCCGAGTTAATTTGGTAGTGGTGTTTATCTGGTGTTCACACGGAAAATCTTATGAAGTCGTGGTTACTTTAGAGTTACTGAGGAAAAACATGTTCACCATTTTGCATAGTTCTCTGCGTTACCCAGGAAACACCACGTGGAGGCAACCATGCGACGTTTCCTTTATATAAAATGACATCAGGAAGTGAGAGAATTAGATTACGTACATAAAATTTGGACACTTAATTCTTTTGCGCGAAGAATTGAATAATCGAGTTGGGACCCATTAGCTTTTCCTATTTATGACATAATCAGGGCTCGTGCCAAATTTCCTGTTTCTATGACACCGGAAAGTGAGAAAATTACATTCCGTGCGTAAAATTTGGACGCTAATTCTTTTGCGCATAGAATTAAATAATGGAGTTGGGACTCATTAGCTTTTCCTATTTATGAGATAATCAATGCTCGTGCCAAATTTCACGTTTCTATGACACCGGAAAGTGAAGAAATTACATTCTGCACGTAAAATTTGGACGCTAATTCTTTTGCGCATAGAATTCAATAATCGAGTTGGGACACATTAGCTTTTCCTTTTTGTGACATAATCAATGCTCGTGCCAAATTTCCTGTTTCTATGACACCGGAAAGTGAAGAAATTGCATTCCGCACGTAACATTTGGACGCTAATTCTTTTGCACATAGAATTAATTAATCCAGTTGGGACCCATTAACTTTTCCTATTTATGGCATAATCAATGCCCGTGCCAAATTTCCCGTTTCTATGACATTGAGAAGTAAGAGATTTAGATTATGTACGTTAAATTTCTACGCTAATTCTTTTGCACTAGAAATGAATAATCGAGTTGGGACCCAATTACTTTTCCTATTTTGGAGATAATCTATGCTTCTGCCAAATTTCATGTTTTTACGACATCGGAAAGTTGGAGAACTTTTGGCGAGTCAGTCACTCAGTGAGTGAGTGAGTCAGTGAGGGCTTTCGTCTTTATATATATAGATAACAGCACTAACTAGAACATTCCCCTCATACAACCCCTTACGCTACGCCGGGCCCTTAAGACATATGAAAAGAAGACAACATAAAATATTTACACTATTTATACATTTTTCTGTTTCCCTACCAAGTTATACTATAACCTACTTACAATTTTTTTTAAATTGCACAATAACTGTAATCTATTATTTACAGCATATTATATACATATATACACTTACTTTCTTTTTTTTGTTGTTAATACAATTTGATTAACTTCTTGTTACACATTTATTTCTCTTCAATATAAAGAAAATGACCTTCACCCTCTTACCATCACCGTCTTACCATTGAGTCCTGGTTCAGTCATTTGCAAGCCCTATTTCTCCTTTTGTACTTAAAACAAAACAAAAAGCTATTAGTGTGAGAAAAACCAGCCCACCACCAGGAATCGGAAAGGGAAACAGGCTAGGGCACCGTAAAAGAAAGGCCCCTCCATAACCGAGATGCCTTTGGCGCTCCCAACCTGCTGCCCTCCCAAGAACGTACCTTCCCCAGGTCATCAAGAATGCCCCTACATACTACTTCCACCGGGAGGATTTTCTGACACGTCGAAACTAGACAACTTGCGTGCCACGTGAAATATCTAACCACTAGGCTGACTAAATATAACGTGCATTTATCCCGGCCACCCAGAACTCTGAAAGCTCCATATGCCCACTCCAAATAGCAGAGTCCAGCTAGCCGGGGCCAACGGATGGAAATCCCCACCCTTTTATATACCTATGTATTGAAGGGACATTGAAGTAGGAAATGCTCCATGGTTTCCACCGTAGAGCCACACTCCTCACGGGGGCAATTTCTTCCCTCCATGCTCCTATACTTCAGATTGTCCCTCACATACCGCTTTCCGTGGAAAGAGTGCCAGGCCAAATCCCAAAACTTCATAGGGACCCTCACTGAATTTAACAAAACCAACCCACCCTTGAGGTCCTGGCCTGGGCAGTCCCTGAGGGCCAATGGCTTTTGGAAATGGGAGGTCGGGACCCTCCTATCAAGTAACCTCCTCGACAGAGTCTACACCTCGACAGCTCCCAAGCTCCATCGACAGATAAGCTTCAGAGCTGGAGTAACGCAAGCTGGTAGATGTCTGTGTGGCATGCGTAGGTCTTTCACTCGCCCTCCTCTCACCCAATCCTGGAGAAAGGGCCAAAACCATGACTTAGAGGAAACTGCTCACCAAGGAACCCTTTCCACATTGCGGAAGTTGACTAGATTAATCTTCAAAACGGTGTTGACTAAAAACACCACAGGATTGACCATACGCAATCCCCCTAGTCTCCTTGGGCGGTATGTAACCTCTCGCATCACTAGGTTCAGCCTGTTGCCCCATAACAGCTGGAAAAACAGGCTATAGATCCGTGTCCAAGATGCAAACACTGCCTAGATAGATAAAAAAGAGGAGCAGGAAAGTTTTGATGAGGCTCACCTTTTCCCTTAGGGACAAAGACCATCCCTTCCATTGGTCCACCTTTTGACTAGTCTGCCTTCTCAATTAGTCTCGGGATAATTTCCCTGGCCGAAATGGATGCACAGAATTTTTAATGACTCCTGGGGTCTTGGGAGGGTGTCCGAGAGACTAAAATCAGGATCTCCTTCTTCCAACCAGAGACTTCCACACTTATCCCAGTTGAGCTGGGATCCAGTTACTTCTGAATACTCCACAACCTCCAATACCACCCATCCCGCCTGCTCGCGAGAAGAGAGGAAAATTGTAACATCGTCGGTGTAGGCCACCACTTTCACTGCCCGCCCAGAGTCCCCCAACTCACCCTAACCCCCGCCAACGGCCTACAACCCAACCTCCTTAAAAAGGAGTCAACTGCAAACACGTATAGAAGGGGGCTTAAGGGACAGCCCTGACGAGCCCCCGATCCCAGACCAAAGGGGCGCGCAACCCAACCGTTCACCAGCAGGAAACTCTCAGCCTCTTTGTACAAAATCTTTAACCAATTAACAAACCCTACCGGCAGACCATATTTCAAATGGACCGACCAGAGGTACTCATGGTTAACCTTATCAAAGGCCTTTGCCTGATCCAAGGACAGCAAGAACCCTCTCCAGTTCCCTGCCCTGCTCTACAACCTCCCGGACGCTCAGCACAGCACTAAACGTGCTTCTTCCTGGAATAGAACAGTGCTGATCACCCGAAAGCAGCTCAGGTGCAAAATGCACCAAACAATTAAACAGCACCTTAGCCAAAATCTTCCGGTCCGTATTGAGCAGCGCTATGGAACGCCAATTCTCAATCCAGGAGGATCCTTACTAGGGATGAGCGAGTATACTCGCTAAGGCACTACTTGTCCGAGTAATGTGCCTTAGCCGAGTATCTCCCTGCTTGTCACTAAAGATTCGGGGGCCGCCGCAGCTGAGAGGTGAGTTGCGGCGGGGAGCGGGGCAGAGCGGGTGGGAGAGAGGGAGAGAGACATCTCCCCTCCGTTCCTCCCTGCTCTCCCCCGCAGCTCCCCGCCCCGCGGCGGCACCCGAATCTTTCGGGATGAGCGGGGAGATACTCGGCTAAGGCACATTACTCGAGCGAGTAGTGCCTTAGCGAGTATACTCGCTCATTCCTAATCCTTACCCTTTGACAAGATGATAAGGGCCGACCTCCTCATTGACTCTGGCAGAGTACCCGAGGAAAGGCACTCATTATATACCTCAGTAAATAGAGGAACCAACTGTTCCTTAAAGGTTTTGTAGAACTCGGATGCTAAGCCATCCGGACCTGGCATTTTCTTGATCTTACGCCCATCAAAGGCCAGTCTCACTTCCTCTTCTCTGATAGCTTCTGTCAAATTGTCAAGCCCAGAGGTCACTCTCTCTTCAGGAATGGTTTCAGCCAGGAAAGCCGACAGCCTGTCTCGATTCTGTTTCTTTCCTGACAGAAGGCCCAAGTAAAAGGATCTGACTACCTCCAGGATCTCTGAACTGGACCTCTTCAGAGACCCTGTACTATTAATCAGTCCTGTAACCATCTTATTTTTTACTGACATCCTGCAGTTTCTGTAGGGGTCGGGCGAGCGGAATCTCCCGAAATCCCTCTCAAAAACCGAGGATGTGTACCTATCATACTGGCACCTTTTTAACAGGGATTTCACTCTGGAGACTTCCTCGCGGTTGCCCCCCGCCGAGACAAGCCGCTCGAGTTTCCTCCTCAGTCCTTGATATAAACGATAACAAGACAAGGATCTGAGGTTAGAGAGCTCATGGAAATACCTCGCTGCCCTTTTTTTTTAAATCTCCCACCACTCTGACTTACTGTTACATAGGCCAATGAGCGGAATCTGGCTCTGAAGGAACTCCTCAAAGGACTGTCTTATCTCCGCTTCTTCCAGGAGGGTCTATCCTAGACTTACTACTACCTCGATGGAAGGTGAACACCATGTTGCCTGGGGCATGCCTGATGTGGATGTCCTCCAGGCGAGCCTCACTGACTATTCTATTCAAAGCGACGCTATCATAATCTAGTCTGTCTTTGGTACCTCCCCTATCGCATGGCCTCGTGACGTTATTGAAGTCCCCACCAAAGACTACCAACCGGCTTGAAAAAAGATAGAGCTTGATCCTTGTGAAAAGGTCCTTTTACTCACATTGACTTTGAGGACCGTAGATGTTAATCAGTCATAGCTCTTGACCTCCCACAAGGACGTCTAGGACCAAACACCTCCCCATTTCCACCTCAATCACCCGTCGGCATGTGACATCTGCAGTTTTAAAAAGAACCACCACTCTGCTATACAGCTCGACCTCAAGAGACCAATAGGAAGGGCCACTTGTCCACTCCCTCCTGCACACGATCCGCTGCCTTAACTCCTAACTCCCCGCTGGACACTAGCCCCGTGCCTATACGAGCCGGGAGAGTTTGAGATTCAGATTTTACATTGCATGTTGCTGGCACTGCTGATTTCACACTGGCATGTAGCAGAAAGTATCTCACCTTTGTTGTTGCCCGCCGATCTGTCCTATATGTATTCTATATACTGCTCTCTTATTTCATTTTATGATGCTATATGCACATGACTTGTACTTCTTTTATTTCCCTTTTCTTCACCCCTTGAATGTTATGATGTGCAGCGTAGGTTTTATATATTGATATTCTATCTTGAGGCTGTTATGTACTATATATTATATGCAATGTGACCCACGGAAAGCTTTCCTCTTATTAATTGTATAACACCTGTGAGGTACTGATGGGCGTAGTAGTGGATGGTCGCTACGTCGCCCCTAGGTTCCGGTATTATGCCTAGGGGGACTGGAGGAAGTGTATGAGAATCTAGGAGGGCAATATAATCTCCAGCAAGTAGTTGCTGGAGATCTTCCTTTAAAAGTCTTTGGGCCTGGATTTTTGGAATGGATGTCAGGTTGGTAGTGGGGCCATCCATTCCACTTCCTCCACTCCAGGGTATGGGCGAGCCCAAGCAGCATAGGTGCTGAGGCTGAGCCAGTAGGAGGAGGTACATAAATAGCAGGTGCACTGACACAGAGGGAGATTGAGATGGCTGCTGAACTCTGGCAGCCTGTGATACCGGCTAAGAGTCAAAAGCCTGCTGTGTCATGCACCTGCTGAAGCGTCACCTGAACAGGCAGGGACGGCCTGATATCCGTTTGATGGACTGTTATTTTTTTTGCCTGAAGCTAAGGCTATATTTGTGTTGGTGATTCTGGACTAAAATAAATGCAGGTCACGCCTGCACTTGGACTCTACCCTCTGGTTTCCGTCTCTGACTGCCGCCAACCTGCACTCTACCGAGCTGTCCTCCCACATATGGTGTTTCGGATGCGGGCAAGGAATTGACACCTGCGGCTAACACTGGATGTCCTGGGTAAAAGCCGCTGGTGCCATATCTAAAAAGACTGCTGCCATGGAGGACCTGGTGCGACAGCTGGTGCAGATTTGTTTACAGCAACAAAATGCCCAGGCAGAAGCAAGGCAGATGCAGCAAGAGACTAATCGCCTCCTAATAGAGCAAATGGCAACACTGTGAGAGGCGGTGAGGATACAACGGCCTGCGGTCACAGCAAGTCAGAGCACCCACACCCAGGGGGCCCAAGGAGGACAACCATCCGCAAGGGCCTTGGTGCAAGCTTCGCTGCAGAAGATGACTGCCACAGATGCTGTGGAAGCCTACCTTCACGTCTTCAAGAGCATTGTGGAATGAGAGGGGCTGCCCACGGACCAATGGGCTGATGTTGTGGCCCCTTTTCTGTCGGGGGAGGCCCAAAAGGCCTATTACGACCTGAGTGAATTGGACTCCCGTAACTACGCCAAACTGAGGGCTGAAATCCTGGCACGACTGGGAGTGACCGTACAGGTGCGTGCAGGCCGGGTACAGGCCTGGAGGTACTCGAAGAGCCTCCCACCGCGGTCCCAGATGCATGACTTATTACATCTTGTCTCCAAGTGGTTTCAGCCAGAGAACTGCACTCCTGCGCAAATGGTGGAGAGGATCGTTTTGGACGTCTTCCACCGTTCCTTGCCACCTGCGGTACAGCAATGGGTGGGACAGGCTGGGCCGACTGACGCCAACCACTTCGTAAACCTGGTTGAGAGGTACTGTGCCACGGAGGAACTGTTACAAGCCTCTACGAGATGGGGCCGTGACAGAGAGGCAAAACATTCCCGTCGAGATGGTAAGACTGTACCATGTTCTGCTCCTAGGGGGCCTGTGTGGAAGAAGGGAGGGGGCTCAGGGGCTGAGCCAGCGGTTGGCCCACATCAGGGCGCTCGAGAGCGGGACCCCGGATGCCTACAGTGCTGGTGGTACCACGAATGGGATCATGTTGCTGCACACTGCCTCCTAGGCTCCGAGCCCATGAACTGCAGCTCCGGGCGGAGGGTCTCCCTGTACGCACGCCCGGCGCTAGCCACCGAAAACCTGTCCGGGGATGAGCCTCAGGTATGTTCGGTGAACCTTGGGGACTTCCTGGTACAGGCTCTGTTGGACTACGGAAGCCTGGTGACCCTAGTGCATGGTTCGTTGGTTAACTCAACCTCTTACAATGGAGGCCGAGTGGGTGTACTGTGCATCCACGGGGACACTCGGGAATACCCCACCGCTACCGTACCAATAGCCACCCCTTGCGGCACCGCTACCCACGAGGTAGGAGTGGTTAAGTCCCTAATGCATGAGGCTATTATCGCATAGGACTTTCCACTGTTCTGGGCCTTATGGAGGAAAAGGACTTTGGACAATAAGAATGTAGTGAATAATGTTGTGTGTCAGGAGGTAAGCCCTGAGCCGTATGACCCAGACACTGCTGGGCCTGCAGTAGGGGTGACCATCAGTGACTTTGACGATTGTCCCCTAGCTGTACTGGCCAGTGACACTGAAAGCCCGGCAGAAGTTCCTGCCATGCCGGAACTTGAGGTGTCACGTGAAAAATTTGGGTCTGCTCAGCTGAAAGACCCACCATTGATCAGGGCTCGTGAGGCCGTAACATACCCTTATATGGCTGTTAACAATGACCTGTTGTATAGAGTGGATAAGGTGTGTGGGGAAGAACTGGAACAGCTGGTGGTGCCCCAACCCTATCGCCGTGCAGTTCTCGACCTGGCTCATAAACATGTGCTGGGAGGTCATTTGGGGGTGGAAAAAACCCGCGAACGAGTGTTGCAAAGCTTCTATTGGCCCGGGGTACATGAGGAGGTTAAGCGGTATTGCACCTCATGTCCTATATGTCAATTAACGGCCCCTAAACCTCATTTCAGGAGTCCATTGGTGCCCTTACCCGTTATCGAGGTACCTTTTGACCGGATTGCCATGGATTTAGTCGGTCCAGTAGTGAAGTCCGCTAGGGGACATCAGTATAGACTGGTCATTCTAGACTATGCCACGCAGTATCCAGAGGCAATTCCTCTAAGAAACACCTCCTCCAAACTCCTTGCCTGAGAGCTGTTCCAGATGTTCTCCGGCATCGGTATTCCCAAAGAGATCCTTACCGATCAAGGAACTCCGTTTATGTCAAAAGTAATGAGAGATGTGCAAACTTCTAAAGATTAAACAACTGCGTACCTCAGTATATCACCCACAAACTGATGGCCTGGTCGAGAGGTTTAATAAAACTTTGAAGAGTATGTTAAAAAGGGTGGTCAGCCAAGATGGGAAGGATTGGGATTGTTTGTTGGCAGCCTTGATGTTCGCAATATGTGAGGTTCCCCAATCCTCCACAGGTTTTTCTCCATTTGAACTACTATATGGTAGACACCCACGCGGTCTCCTCGACCTCGCCAAAGAAACTTGGGCAAGTGAACACACCCCCTACAAAAGTGTGGTAGGACATATTTCAGTAATGCAGGGCAGCATAGCAGCTGTTATGCCCATTGTAAAGGAACACTTGGACAGGCACAAGTGGCACAGAGTCGAGTCTATAACAGGTCGGCCAAAGTCAGAACCTTTTGCCTGGGGGATAGGGTGTTAGTTTTGGTGCCTACCGTAGAGAGCAAGTTCTTAGCCAAATGGCAGGGGCCCTATGAGGTGCTTGAGTGCATAGGAGAAGTCAATTATAAAGTGTACCAACCTGGCAGGAGGAGGCCGGAGCAGGTAGACCATGTGAATTTGCTTAAACCCTGGAAAGAACAAGAGTCTCTGGCAGCGGTAAATGCGCCGAGCAGCCAGGTTTTTGCTGGACCCTGGCAGCCTGGGATACCGGCTAGAGCTGAAAACCCTGCTGTGTGTGCACCTGCTGCGCGTCACCTGGACAGCCAGGGACGGCCTGATATCCGTTTGTTGGACTGTTATTTTCTTGCCTGACGCTAAGGCTGAATTTGTATTGGTTATTGTGGACTGAAATAAACGCAGGCCACGCCTGCATTTGGACCGTATCCTCTGGTTTCCATCTCTGACTGCCGCCAACCCGCACTCTACCGAGCTGTCCTCCCACACACCGTTCCCATCGTATCAGTTTATTATTCTGATGTTCTAGTATGAGATATATTATATGCATATACGAGAGTATACCATATAATTAAATATTCCTCCATATATATCTCCACAATACATAGTAATTTCTCAGCTTTTTGTCCTTCTGATATTTCTTTTGTAAAAAATGTACACCGATCCAATTTTAATCCTATATATTTATTGTCCCATACTATAATTAGGAAAAAATATAATCCCAACAGATTCTCTATCTGGATAGTATAATTATTATTTTTATACAGTGACCCCTGTTGATTGTCATACGTGTGTAAGAAATAGATTATTTTTATTCTGAAATCTTTTTTGCCCTTTTAATAACGATGCCTTATAAAAAATTTTATATACATATAATATCAATTAAATGTTATTTGAATATTAATAGAGATGAGCGAGCATACTCGTCCGAGCTTGATGCTCGTTCGAGTATTAGGGTGCTCGAGATGCTCGTTACTCGAGACGAGTACCGCGTGGATTAAACGAGCACTGACCATTGAATTCAATGGAGCCGGCAATACAGCCGGCTCCATTGAAAGCAATGGCCTGCCGGCGAGCGCGGGATGAATTGTCGGGAAGGGCTTAAATATATAAGCCCTTCCCTGCAATTCATCCAGAAATGTGTAAAAAAAAAAAAATATATATACTCACCTTGTCCCGGCAGAACGATGTTAACCCATTGAATTCAATGGAGCCGGCAATACAGCCGGCTCCATTAAAAGCAATGGGCTGCTGGCGATCGCGGGATGAATTGTCGGGAAGGGGTTAAATATATAAGCCCTTCCCTGCAATTCTGCCAGAAATGTGTAAAAAAAAAAAAATATATATATATATACTCACCTGGTCCCGGCAGACGGAGTTCAGCGCGGCCAGCGGCAGTGCTCCTGAACTGCTCTGAACAGCTGTGAGTAGTATTCAGCAGCCGGGGATTTAAAATCCCCGCCTGCTGAATGAGCTGCCTTTAATTGGTCACAGCCTGACCAATCAGAGGCAGATTCCACTCACACACCCATTCATGAATTTATGAATGGGTGAGTGACTGCTGCCTCTCATCTGATTGGTCCCGCTGAGCCAATCAGAGGCAGCAGTCATAAATTCATGAATGGGTGTGTGAGTGGAATCTGCCTCTGATTGGTCAGGCTGTGACCAATTAGAGGCAGCTCATTCAGCAGGCGAGAAAGCTCCCCCCTGTTCCCCACTGCTACCCCCCGCTCCACCACGCCGCCCCCGAATCTTTTCGTCCGACTAGTCAGTTACTCGGAAAAAGCGGTGCTCGAGTGCAAAAACACCCGAACCGAGTACGGTCGCTCATCTCTAGAAGATACTTTAAAAATATATTTTTAATGGTATGAAACTCTCTACTGTTCATAGTGGAGAATACTAGCCGATCCTGATTTTTTATTTCCTTTTTTCGATTCTTATCCTCTAACAATTGATTTCTTTGTTTATTTTTCATTTTTTGGGATGTTTTCCTCAATAAATTCTTGTTGTAAGCCCTCTCCATTAGTCTTTCAGTTATCTCTTTTTCTGTAGTTTTGTAGTCTTTGTTAATAGAGCAGGCTCTTTAAGCCCTAGTCATTTCTCCCATGGGTATCGCACTTTTTACATGTTGAGGATGTGCACTTTGCGCATGCAATGTGATATTTCCTGCCGTTCTCTTTCTATATGGTTTGAAAATAATTTTGCCTGATTCCCAAAATCCTATTAAAGTCAAATCAAGGAAGGAGACCTCATTATTCTTCCATTCACATGTGAACTTCAAGTTGAAAGTATTATTATTCACATATGCAGGAACTTTTTCCATCTCAGTATTCATAGTATCATGCGATTCTGTATGCCAAATAGAGATGACCGAGCATACTCGCTAAGGGCAATTACTCGATCGAGCATTGCCCTTAGCGAGTGCCTGCCCGCTCGGAAGAAAAGGTTCGGCTGCCGGCGGCAGGTGCGGAGCCGCGGGGGAGAGCGGGGAGGAACAGAGGGGAGATCTCTCTCTCCCCCGCTTCCCCCCGCTTCCCCTGCTCACTGCCGCAACTCACCTCTCACCCGCGACGGCAGCCGAACCTTTTCTTCCGAGCGGACAGGTACTCGCTAACGGTTGCAGGGATCGGTCCACCCACGAACTTAACCGTTCACAGGGTGAACCGATCCCTGCAACTATGGGACAAAAAAGAGGAGGAAAAATGTCTTTATGAATCTTAGGCAGACCATAAAATGTTGCCATTGTAGGGTTTTCTGGAACCAAGAATTCGGCTTCTTTTTCTTCTAATATGCCCATAGTATTAGTGTGGCCCATTTTCACTAGAGCTTTAAGGTTTTTTTTTAGACAGGCTTGTGTTGGATCATTATCCATCTTTTTATAAGTGTCTTTATTCGATAAGATTTTGTCTATTTGCATGGCATAGGACATAGAGTCCATTATCGTGATATTCCCTCCTGTGGGAGGACAGCTCGGTAGCATGCGGGTTTGGTGATTTTCAGAGACGGACAACCAGCGGATGCAGTCCAAAAGCATGCGTGACCTGCGTTTATTTTATAACAGCAACATAAAAGTCCAGCCTTAGCTTCAGGCAGACAAATAACAGTTCAAAATACCGCTATCAGGCCATCCCGGCGTGATCAGGTCGCATTTGGCAGGTATAGCGCACAGCAGGGCTTTTGTCTCCAGCCGGTCACACACGCTGCCAGGGTCCAGCAGCTATCTTAGCTCCCCTGTGTCCGTGCACCTGCTATTTATGTGCACACTTGATTTGGCTCAGCCTCAGCACCTGGGCTGATTGAGCTCGCCCACACCCTGGAGTGGAGGAGGTGGAATGGATGGTCCCACTACCAACTTGCCATCCATTCCAAAAAAAAACCAGGCCCAGATATTTTTAAAGAACAGATCTCCAGCAACTATTTGCTGGAGACCACATTATGCTCCTGGTTTCTTACGTCTCCAAGAGCGGGACATGACCTTCCTCCAGTCCCCTTATGCATAGTACCGGAACCTAGGGGTGACGTAGCGACCATCCACTACTACGCCCCTCAGTACCTCACACTCCTTATCGGATTTTTTTATGGTTATGTTCATATTCCTTGTTAATTCCTTTAGTTCTTTTCTTTCCGTCCACGTCAGATTGTCTTTTTTTCTTTTTGATTTATCATTTTCCTTTAATCTAAGAAGTTCTTTCTCCAAAACAGACTGAAAATCATTCATGTAATCTGATCTTGATTTTAGAGGGTAAAATTTCGGGTTGGGAATGTTGAAACCTAATTTATTTATCTTCTGTTGTTAATCAGAGTTAAAGGGGTTGTCCCGCGAAACAAAGTGGGGGTATACACTTCTGTATGGCCATATTAATGCACTTTGTAATGTACATTGTGCATTAATTATGAGCCATACAGAAGTTATTCACTTACCTGTTCCGTTGCTGGCGTCCTCGTCTCCATGGTGCCGTCTAATTTTCAGCGTCTAATCGCCCGATTAGACGCGCTTGCGCAGTCCGGTCTTCTTCTTTTCTGAATGGGGCCGCTCGTGCCGGAGAGCGGCTCCTCGTAGCTCCGCCCCGTCACGTGCCGATTCCAGCCAATCAGGAGGCTGGAATCGGCAATGGACCGCACAGAAGACCTGCGGTCCACCGAGGGTGAAGATCCCGGCGGCCATCTTCTCAAGGTAAGTAAGAAGTCACCAGAGCGCGGGGATTCAGGTAAGCACTATCCGTTTTTTTTTTTAAACCCCTGCATCGAGGTTGTCTCGCGCCGAACGGGGGGGCTATTGAGAAAAAAAAAAAACCGTTTTGGCGCGGGACAACCCCTTTAATTGGTTTTAGTGTTTAAAAGAACGGGCAGCAATGTGTTGTATTAAAGGTGAACAAGGCTGTAAAGCTGAAACGCGTACTTCTTTTGTGTGCCTGACCATGTAAAGCATGAATTTGAAATAAAGCAAAGAATATACTACAAAAGTCCACGCTTCGCCGTATCTACTATTACATTGTCTACGAGTTGCAGGTCCCCATGTCATCACTAAGCGACTGCGCAGAAAATATAAGAAAAGAAGGTGCATTTTATATGACCACCTGTGTTAGTATGCAGTTATGCGCAGCACATTATGCGGCCATACGCAGGGCCACGGGTGGACTCGCAGGATTCCAGATACAGCTGTGTGAGCCCAGCCTTATTCAGATCACTACCTGTGATACATAATTTACAAGATGTCCCCGGGAATGCTCGGCTTCTTGCAGTTCCAGGCGCAGCTTGTTGAACGCCTTCTGTTCAAGACTACCTCACATCAGCAAGATTACGAAGCCAAAGAGAGCGCAACGTTCTACACCCCATCCCTGCCGCTGAGATCAAGAAATACCCCCCAAAAAAGTGTTGAGTTTGCAGCAAGCATGGGAGGAGGAGGGATACCTGGCTTTACTGCCCCATGTGCCCATTCCAACCAGGCCTCCAAAACCCCTGTTTTCAAACATATCACACTGTTAACATTATTACTTTTATCTAGGATTTGGTATATGCAGAGAGATGGTGAGGGAAAACTTAGCTAACTTAAATGAATTCAAGTCTCAAGGTCCAGATGAATTACATCCTAGGATACTAAGGGAAGCAGCAGAGGTAATTGCTGAACCATTCACCATAATCTTTGAAAATTCCTGGAGAACAGCAGAAGTCCCAGAAGATTGGAAAAGGGCAAATGTTGTCCTCATCTTCAAAAAAGGGAAGAAGGTGGATCCAGGAAACTACAGGCCTGTGAGCCTGACTTCTATACCAGGAAAGATCTTTAGACAAATTATTAAACAGCATGTATGCAAGTACTTGGATAAAATGGAGTAATTAACTAGAGCCAGCATGGGTTTGTAACACACAAGTCATGCCAGACTAATCTAATTTCCTTCTATGACAGAATCACAGACTGGGTTGATCAGGGAAATGCGGTGGATATAGTTTATCTTGACCTCAGTGAAGCATTTGACAAAGTATCTCATACTATACTTATTGAAAAAATTACCAAATATGGGATTGACAAGGCAACTGTTAGGTAGATTCAGGACTGGCTGAGTGATTGTACTCAAAGAGTGGTCATAAATGGCTGCACATCCGAGTGGAAGAATAAATCAAGTGAGGGTACGCCAAGGCTCTGTCACAGGCCCAGTGTTGTTCAACATTTTTATAATTTGAAAGAGGGAATTGATGGGAATCTGATCTAATTTGCCGATGACACCAAGCTACAAGGGATAGCTAACACTAGGGAAGAGAGAGAGTATTTAAAAAGATCTAGAAAAGCTTGAACAGTGGGCAGCGACAAGCAGAATGGTATTTAACAAGGAGAAATGCAAAGTCCTACATCTGGGCAAGAAAAATGAAAAAAAAAAATCACATACAGAATGGGAGGAATTGGGATAAGCAGCAGCAGATGTGAAAAAGACTTGGGTATACTAATAGATCACAGACTGAACATGGGTCAACAATGTGATGCAGCAGCCAATAAGGCAAACACAATTCTGGGATGTATTAAGAGAAGCATAGAGTCTAGATCATGTGAGGTCATTGTCCCTCTCTACTCTTCCTTAGTCAGACCTCATCTGGTTCTGGGCACCCCACTTTAAAAAAGACATACACAAACAGGAACTAGTTCAGAGAAGAGTTACCAAGATGGTGAGCGGTCTGCAAATCAAGTCCTATGAGGAACGGTTAAAGGATCTGGGAATGTTTAGCTTGCAAAGAAGAAGGCTGAGAGGAGACTTAATAGCGGGCTACAAATATCTGAAGGGCTGTCACACTGCAGAGGGATCAGCCCTATTCCCATCTGCACAAGGAAAGACCAAAAGCAATGGGATGAAACTGAAAGGGAGGAGACACAGATTAGATATTAGAACAAACTTTCTGACAGTGAGGGTGATGAATGAGTGGAACAGGTTACCACAGGAGGTGGGGAGTTCTCCTTCAATGCAAATGTTCAAACAAAGGTTGGACAAATATTTGTCTGGGATGATTTGGGAATCCTGCACTGAGCAGGGAGTTGGACCAGATGACACTGGAGGCCCCTTCCCACTCTACCATTCTATGATTCTATGAATGCCAAAAGAAGGGGGGAATTATTTTTAGGAAGTCCTTTTTTTTTCCGCACAAGTGAGCAGTGGGGCCTGGAGTTTATTCAGTTGTGCCCAGAAATCCAATTAGTGTTCCCTCCATTATAGGCCTAGGCATGTGTACAGTAAGCAGATTGTGGCTACAATGTGTATATTTCTGAACACGGGAGAAACAGGTGCATCCATTTTGGGGAGAAAGTCTTCATTCATTTGTGTGCTGTAATAAAAAATAAAATGTTTCTTTAAATGACATATTGCCAAAAGAAATGAAAATCGTTATTATTTCCTTTTGCTTTGCTTAGATTAATTCAAAAATTGTGGGATAAAAACACACAGTATACCCCTAGATGTATTCATTAAGGGGTCAAGTTTTCAAAATGGGGTCATTTGTGGGGGCTCTCCGTCGTTTTGGCTGCTCAAGGGCTCTACAAGTGAGCAATGGGGCCTAAAACATCTTCAAGCAAAATGTCTGTTCTGAAAGCCATCGGCTGCTCCTTTTGGTTTGGGACCTGTTATGCATACAAACAGAATATTAGGGCCACAATGGGTATGTTTCCGAACACAGGACAAACAGGGGAATCCATTTGGGGGGGGGGGGGGAATACTCATTTTCATGTACACTATAGAAATAAAAAAATTAAATGACATATTTGCAAAAGTATGAAATTTTATTTTTTCTCCTCTAAATTACAGTAACTCTTGAAAAAAAACCATGTAGGGTCAAAATACTCATGACACCACTCAGTGAATACATTAAGATGTGTATTTTTTTAATCGGGTCATTTGTGGGGGTATCTGTCATTCTGATACTTATGAGCCTTTGCAATCTTATCTTGGTGTAGAAAAACAAAATGTTCCTCAAAATGTTAATAATTATTGTTAAATGTGTACGTCTTCTAAATTGTTAAAAAAATAAAGTCTTTCAAATGTGCGTCCAGAATAAAGTAAACTGATGGAAATATATATCTTAGCAAAAATGTGTACTGTATGTTTGAGATATTGCAGTTGAAAATGTGAAAAAATGATATTTTCAAAACGTTCCAATGTTGACACTTTAATAAATATACACAAATTCTGTCTATTTTTACTACCTAAATGAAGTACAATATGTGGCAAAAAACTGTCTCAGAATCACTTGGATATGTAAAACCTTTACAGAGTTATTCCATGTTAAAATGACACGTCAGATTTCCAAAATTTGGCCTGGTCATTAAGGCCGCCTGCACACGGGCGGAAATCCCGCGTCGGGATTTCCCGCGGGATTTCCGCCACTAAAAGCCTGCATAGGAGTGCATTACAATACGCACTCCTATGCAGACGGCCATTGTTTGGCCGCGCGAAATGTCGCGCGGCAAACAAACCGTGGCATGTCCTATTTCTGTGCGGGGCTCTGGCCAGAAGAACCACCCTTGATAAGACTCTAAAGGCCCATTAACACGGACGAATGTCGGGCAAACGATGCCCGACACTCATCCCTGAGTGTCCTCACTCCCGTGATGCTGCACAGGAACGAATATAGCTGGCTCTATGACAGCGCAGCCAGCAAGGGGCAGGGATGGCAGGAGCAGATTCCTCTCCTCCCCCTGCCCCGCCCCTCTCCATTCACTTAACATAGCAGCCCTTCAGTACTGAATGACTGCTATTTACACTGAACGCTCATCATTCAGCTCATCATCTATTGCTTATGCTGCATAAACAATGGACAATAAGCTGAACAATGAGCGTTCAGTGTAAATAGCAGTCGTTCAGTACTGAAGGGCTGCTATGTTAAGTGAATGGAGAGGGGCGGGGCAGGGGGAGGAGAGAAATCTCCTCCAGCCGCCCAACTGCAAGCCAAAGATAGTCGCTCCTGTGCAGCAGCACCGGAGCAAGTATGTGCGGAGAAGAGTATCAGCCATCATTTGCCCAACATTCGTCACGCGCAAATGGGCCTTAAGTTGACATAGCATGAGCTCTTATGTTCGAAAACAAAATGACAAAGCAGAACTAATATTCTATAATCTACAAACTTCTACAATTTTCCACGCTTCTTTTATTGGCTAGGAAGATAGACACATCCTTTGACTAAGACTATAGAAGTTGTTATTGTCAGGACAGTGTCCGGGATAATGAGAGTCCCTGAGAAAACCCGCAACCCCTGTCCCTGCCTACTTGCCCCCATGGGCTAACCCCCAGGGCGACAACTGGGCGGCGGTCCCTACCCTCGCTAGGGAAGCGGGACACGGGAAGACAAACAGACACTGAAGACAAACAAAACGGTAGAGTGGTCAGACAATCCGGGTCGGCAACAGGAGGGTACGCAGTACAGAGGGGAAGGCAAAATGTAGTCAAAGTCCAAAAGCAGAAGTCAGAAAAGCCGGGGTCACAAGAGAAGTCAGAATATACGCGGGTGCAGCTGGAGAACCAAACTAACATTGGCAAGGCTGGAAGGAAAACACACACATTTAAATGCTGTCAGAACTCCAGCCCCAGCAGCTGATTGGGGCTGGGAGCCTGACAGCAGCAGGGCCCATCAAGGAGGTGCTGGAACACCGCCCCCAGCCTTGCTGAATAGACAGTTACCAAGGAAGCTCACTTGGTAGTCAAGGACATGGAGAAGCACCTGCTGCCTCCCTAGCAAGCCGGCGGCAACCAGATTTACAGCGGCCAGGGGAGATCACTAGATCCGGGGCTCCCCTGCGCCGCACGCCAGCAACTCGGGTGGCGGGATCGGTGGTGTGGGCACAGGGGCCCCGAGAATTGCTGGTTCTGACAGTTATATGACAGAATAAACAGAGATCATTCTGATTACACCCGCCTGAGTGTGATGTGTTGATTTCCAAAGCAGCTGCAGATACATAACAAATTTGAGACAAGCAAGATATACCTGGTCCGCAAACTTATTGCGGCATCAAGGAATATTTGCTATGAAGGGCTGAGAGAATATCTGTGATAATGGCAGGTTCTTTATTTGATTCATGTGTAACAAGACTTGATTTCATTGTAAAACATTTCTCACATTCTAGGCTTTAAAATGGCTTCTCTCCTGTGTGAACTCTATTATGTGTAACCAGACTTGAAATTTGAGTAAAACATTTCCCACATTCAGAACACGAAAATGACTTCTTCTCTGTGTGAATTCTCTGATGTCTAACAAGATGTGATTGATCTGTAAAACATTTCCCACATTCTGAACATGAAAACGGCTTCTCTCCTGTGTGAATTCTCTTATGTATAACAAGACTTGAAATATGAGCAAAACATTTCCCACATTCTGAACATGAAAATGGTTTCTTACCTGTGTGAATTCTCTTGTGTGAAATAAGATATGATTTCATTGTAAAACATTTCCCACATTCTGTACATGAAAAGGGCTTCTCTCCTGTGTGAATCCTCTTATGTGTAACAAGATATGATTTCCGGGTAAACCATCTACCACATTCTGGACATGGAAATGGCTTTTCTTGCGTGTGAATTCTCTTATGTGTAACAAGATGTGATTTACTTGCAAAACATTTTCCACATTCTGAACATGAAAATGGCTTCTCTCCTGTGTGGATTCTCTGATGTGTAACAAGACTTGAAAATTGAGCAAAACACTTCCCACATTCTGAACATGAAAATGGCTTTTCCCCTGTGTGAATTCGCTCATGTCTTATAAGATACGATTTCCTTGTAAAACATCTCCCACATTCTGAACATGAAAATGGCTTCTCTCCTGTGTGAGTTCTTTTATGTGTAACAAGACTTGAAATCTGAGCATAACATTTCCCACATTCTGGACATGAATATGGCTTCTCCTCTGAGTGAGCTCTTTGATGCTCTCCCCTTCTGTGACCTTTCTTTGTAAGATAAGTCTGTGATGACTCATAAGATGGGACCTGTATAAGAGGATCAGATGATGGATCTTTGCTGTGAAGGGCTGAGGGGATATCTGGGATAATGGCAGGTTCTTCATCTGTATCTTGTGTAACACCACAAACTTCTGCTTTACAATCTGCAGATACCAGATGTCCCTCTGAGCTCCTGATACCGTCATCTGTCAAGGATAAAACTAATTTTATTATTTTACAAGTTATAGTGATATTATTAAACAGCACAGAAGATTCATGGTTAACACTGTTGCCTTACAGCACTAGGGTCCTGGGTTCAAATCTGACTATGGACAACATCTGCATGTTGTATCTTTTTCCTGTGTTTGCGTGGGTTCCCTCCCATATTTCAAAAAACATGCTATTACGTGAATTTAAAAATAGAAAGTTCAAACTGAGCCCAAAATATCAAGTGATGTAAAGTGCTGCAGAATATGTATGCAGAATATAAAGATGATTGTATTGTTAGAGAAACATTTCAATACCAACTACACGTCAGGTGGCAAAACTCAGTTATTAACTCACTAAAAACAGATCCCAGTCTATCAGTGGAGCTCAGACCACGGACCAGTAGATCATGATGTCCGGCCACCAGGCTGTTCTCTTGCAGTTCCCTTCTTCTGTGGTGAAGCCCCCATCTTCACAAGGTCATGTATCAGTCTACCTGTCACCACTCATCTAGTAAATTCTCAGTGGGGAACCATAAAGGTCCCTGTGAGTCAGTGCTATTAGGTGGTGTCCGTCTCACACACTCCTGACTGCTACATGTACTTTATCACAGAGGAGAGCAGTATGGTCATGTATGAAGAAGTCTTGGTGGTGGAGCAAGTGTAAGGCCGGATTAGTACACACACTAGTGCTGCCGCCTTACGTTGTTTAGCTCCATACTAGAAGCCTAACAGAAAACACAAGAGTGCCACATCTATCACATGGCATTATAACTGCCTACAATGTGGTCCATCTGGCTTCAGGCATGCCCGCTGATATGTCCTGGACAAGACAGTGCAGTATGCTACAGTATGTTGTCCATTATTTGGTGCCAGATCTATACCAGAGTCTACAAACGAAGCCTTCAGCTCAGATACCAGATTAGCAGATGCCGTCTTCTGTTATAATGGCGGACACGTTCTTTATATTTTTCCTTCTATTTCTGATATTGATCAAAATATGTGCAAAAAACATCACCAAAAACTGCAAATCTGAGTCTGGTCTTATAAGTAACTAACTGACTGTCATCAATAACATAAGTACCATGAACAATCTATTAACCCCTTAGTGACCACTCATTCACGTTTCACGTCCTGGGTGTCTGGGATTTATTCTACAGGGTCGTTTAAATATGTTGGCCCTGTAGAATAGAACTGCAGGGCCAGTGAGTGCGACAGCTCCCTGCTATCGGCTTCCAGAGGTAGCCAACAGCTTGGACGTATCACTGGGGGCCGCGGTGTGTGATAGCTATTATTGAATGGATATCAGAGATCACATGAAAGTTAAAAAAAAAGTTTTAAAAATTTAAGTTTCACCTCCCCCACAGGTCCGATCTGTGATCGAAGATGAAGCTACTTACCTAAGGCCTAGACAATGTCCTCTGGCAATGATTTTTCTCCACAGACCTTCCCCAGTTTCTGCGCACACGCCCATTGCCAAAATGGCTGAGACCTGCACAGAAGCCAGTGAGGGTCCAGGAAATTTAAAATCTCCTTATTCCTGGTTAACAAAAGGTAGCCGACAGCTCGGAGCAGTGAATAGGGACTCGTTGAGCGGTCCCCGGACATGTGATTGCCGTTATCCAATGGTACAATCTACCTTATTCAGATCACTACCTGTAATGCCTATGTACACTACAAGAAGTCCCCGGGAACGCTCACCTTTTTTTGCAGTTCCAGGAGCAGCTTGTTGAGTGCCTTCTCTTTGAGACCACTGCAGCTCAGCAAGCTTACGAGTCTGAGGATGTGCTAAGGTTCACAGAGTGCCACGTTTTACACCTAATCCCTAATTTGTGGGGGTTCTCCATCATTTTGGCCGCTCAAGGGCTCTATAAGTGGGAAATGGGGTCTAAAACACCTTCAAGCAACATTTCTGTTCTGAAAGCCCCCAGCTGCTCCTTTTGGTTTGGCCCCGTTGTGCATACAGACAGAAGATTAGGGCCACAATGGGTACGTTACTGAACACAGGACAAACAGGGGGATCCATTTTGGGATGTAAATCCTCATTTTCATGTACACTGTAGAAAAAAACTCATCTTTAAGCTCCAAGGACACGGCCTATTTTTAACAAAACGTAAAAAAGCTACATGCTGCCCCATTGGTACACCACTTATAAGATCAGAATTATTGCATTGTGTATCCTTAATTTCACCTTATAGCACCTATGTTGAATACATCTATGGTCCCTCATTATGTGCTTCATATTTAAGATTAAACATGTTGCCCTACATTGCGTATTGTTTGTACTGATAGATCCATTGGGGCAGCATGTAGCTTTTTTACGTTTTGTATATCCATAAGGGGAGTGATATGGGCCCTTTATTAAATATTAGATATTATTCATTAGATACGAGTTCTTAGTGAAGCATGAAATATGGGTACCTTATGAACTATTGGATATAGGGGATATTATACAGAACACTCTATCAGTTGATTTATTTAGGTTGTATAGGTTATATGGGATATTGGTTGCCATTTTCTATGCATCTACAGGGCGACCTATGCGATAATTAAGTGGTGGTTACCGTTTTTTTGGTCTGTCGGATGGGGATTTATGCGATATTTACCGCAACATCACCATACCGTTGGATGATTTTATTAAATCTCTATTGGTACACCACTAATAAGATCCTAATTATTGTATTGTGTGTTATTTAGTTCTCCTTACAGCACCTATGTTGAATAAATCTATGGTCCCTTATTATATGCCTTATATTTAAGAGTATACATGTTGTCCTATATTGTACATTGATTGTAACATATAAGCAGCAGTTCGGGAGTATGATTATGTCACAACATCGCCCGTACCCGTGCAATATATTTATGCGCAAGCGCCACTGGTGGCGAATAACGCATGCGCAGTCTCTTTGTTTAGAGTCTATAGCGAAGTGGGACGACGTCACCCCTTTAGCTACAATCCTGCGATGCTCTGATGTTGAGCTCTCGCGCGTGCGCACTTGGTGATGTATGGCGCATGTGCAGTCCTTACATTTGGCTGTGGGGTTCTCGCGACAGGAAGATGATATTCTCGCGCATGTGCAGTAAGCTGGGGTTAGCGCAAGCGCTGTTTCCTTTACGGACGCTGGCATTGGACGGAAGTGGGGGAGGGAGCGGCGATGGAGCACTGGACAGAATCAGCTGTTGACTACATACATCTGTGACAAAGGTGCAATATTGATGTAGATTGGTTGGTGAATGTATTGTGTTTCATATAAATTGTCTCAGGATGTACTTTGTTGTATGAGCTTGAAGAAGGCCATTCTGGCCGAAACGTTGCTTCTGTGGTGATGGGGCAATAAAGTATTGATGAGTTATTATCGTACCTCGATGTTGAATCTTGCTTTACCATACGTTGGAGTGTACAGGGGTTGATCCAGCCCTGCCGGGGGATAGAATCGTTTCGAATGTTGGGTGTGAGTGTCTCCCGCCTTCTCATTCTCAAGCCTGGGGTGCCCGGCGGCGCACCTAGGGTGGCACCAGCCCTTGGGCTATCCAATCTGCTGCCCCAGGCGATGACCTAAAGTCTAGCCCTGGCTGCCAAATCGCGTAAAACATTTCGACAGTCATGTCTTCCTCCGCCCTCATCTCATCGAACCTTGCCAGCTCGTTGACCGCCTCCACCCAATGTCTCCTGGTGGGGTGATCCACGGATCGCCAAAACCTTGGAATGACTTGTCTGCCTGCCTGGACAAAGAAGCGGAGCAGGCCCTTCTTGGTTTCTGAAATGGATCCCGGAAACATGGATAGCACTGCTATTTTTAGTGTGAGTTGTATTTCCCTTCTGCATAGGTGATTATGTAACACGGATACGACCTCCCACAGGGTGGCTATCGGCAGGCATTCCCACCAGATGTGTGACATACTAGTTACCTTTATATTGAATGATTTATACCTTGGAGTTTTCCTGGTTTGAACTGCTTTTCTGGCTACTGCATACTTTGGCCTCACCCAGAGTGGGATATTCTTGGTGCTCCTGGTTGGACTCTTTTTGTTAGGCAATGGCTAGCTGGGATGCCTGTATCTGGCATCCTGTTGCCTTGCCAACCCATCAGTTCTGCACAACTACATCGCAGGGGCCCGATAATTTCACAGAGGAAGGGCTGGGAGAGTGTCGCCCCCCCCCCCCCCCACGTGGACCCTTTACATTCCATGATCTACATAGATCGCGGCATGTAGGGGATTAAAAGCGGGGGTCGCTGTTTCATTGTATCCCCGCTGTTGCAGCAGTAGGCCAACTATCGTTAACAGACATTTCCCGCTGCCGAATGGCATGGCGCGGGCTAAGCCTGTGATCCCGTGTCAACCACAGAACGTAAGCTTACGTCCTGTTGTGTTAAGTGCCCTGCAGCCAGGACGTAAACTTATGCCCTGTGGCTTTAATAGGCTAAAATGCCATATTTGCAAAGATATGTATTTATTTATTTTTCCTCTTAATTGCATTAACTCCTGAAAAAAATAACTGTGGGGTCAAAATACTCATGACACTCTCAGTGAGTACATTAATGGGTATTTTTTTGGGAGGGGAATCTATTATTCTGACACCTATGAGCCTTTGCATTGTTGATTTGGTGTAACAAACTGAAATGTTGCTCAAAATTTTAATTTATGATAAATTTGTACTTCTCCTAAATTGCTGAAAAAAACCTAAAGTTTTTCAAATGTGCTTCCAGAATAAAGTCAATAGATGGAAATGTATATCTCCTCAAAACATGTACAGTATGTTTGCATATATTTGACATATTGCAGTTGAAAATGTGTATAAATCCCAATTTGGGCAATTTTAATAAATCTACACAAATTCTATTGATCTAGTTTTACTACATAATGAGGTACAATATGTGCAAACAGGCTTGGTCACTAAGGGATTAAAGGGTCCTGCAAAAGCACTTGCTCAAGCTACATAAATAGTATACTCCATACAGACTGAGTTCAGCCATTTCTGCACCAAGATTAGTTCCTGTTTTCCCATAAAGAACTTGTATTAAGCATCACATGGTTTTGTTCAAGTGCCTTTGAGCAGAATTCCTGACACTCACAGCAGTAACCTTCAAACCTCCAAAGCATCTTCTGTTATCTGGGTCTATGTCTCCACGCTCTATTGTGTTAGCACAAGGTAATGGGGTATGTGTCTAATAGCAGATGATGAAGAAAGACTCACACATATAATCCCCATCCATATTATAAACGCCCATCCTGTGTTATCTCCTATAACGTATCACATTGTCAGCCAGATTTAGTTTGTACTCCGGCTGAATGGGGGAATATACAGCGGAAAATCTGACAGATCCCAGAGCTTATAAATCTACATAACTATCTGCAGCCGGTGACTGAGGAGAATCTGGGACTCTTCTCAGCTGTATTGAGTGGTTACTACTCACCTGGGCGGTTACCTGTAGGAATCTCCTCTTTACACCGCTGATCGCCCCTCATATTTGTCTCTGTTGTATTAATATTGGTCAGATATTCATCCGGATACAAAAGCTGTGAGACAAATATTGTAAAAGTCAGCAAACGGTTGGAGAAGTCGTGTGGAAGGTTTTATGATATAATGACCTGAAATGAGTAGTTATCTGAGCCACAGAGCTGCCGGTCTAGAAGCTGAACATAGATATTAGATGGCGGCTCAATGACCCCTCAGGATCCTCATACACATGTATATCTGGCATGGCTAGACACATTGCACGTTGTCTCAGTGAAGGAGATCAGCGTTTACCAGACACATGTGCAGTATCCAAGGAGCGGGCCCGAGCATAGGAGACAGCGGGGTATCATAGATCATAGAATCATAGAATGGTTGGAAGGGACCTCCCGTGATCTATAATCTATACTTCTCTTAATACATTCCAGAATCGTTTTTGCCTTTTTGGTTGCTGCATCACATTGTTGACTCATGTTCAGTCTATGATCTATTAGTATACCCAAGTGCTTTTCACATGTGCTGCTGCTTAGCTCAATTCCTCCCATTCTGTATGTGCTTTTTTCATTTTTGTTGCCCAGATGTAGGACTTTGAATTTCTCCTTGTTAAATACCATTCTGTTAGTCGCTGCCCACTGTGTAAGCTTTTCTAGATCTTTTTGAATACTCTCTCTCTTCCCTAGTGTAAGCTATCCCTCCTAGCTTTGTGTCATCAGCAAATTTGATCAGTTTTCCATCAATTCCCTTCTCCAGATCATTTATAAAAATGTTGACCAACACTGGGCCTAGGACAGAGCCTTGTGGTACCCCACTTAATACATTCTTCCACTTGGATGTGCAGCCATTTATGACCACTCACTGAGTACAATCACTCAGCTAGTTCTGAATCCACCTAACAGTTGCCTTGTCAATCCCATATTTGGTCATTTTTTTCAATTAGTATGAGATACTTTGTCAAATGCTTTACTGAGGTAAAGATAAACTATATCCACTGCATTTCTCTGATCAACCCAGTCAGTAATACTATCATAGAAGGAAATTAGATTAGTCTGGCATGATTTATTTGTTACAAACCCATGCTGGCTCTGGTTAATTACTCAATTTTCATCCAAGTACTTGCATACATTCTGTTTAATAATTTATTCAAAGATCTTTCCCAATACAGAAGTCAGGCTCACAGGCCTGTAGTTTCCTGGATACACTTTCTTCCTTTTTTGAAGATAGAGACAACATTTGCCCTTTTCCAATCTTCTGGGACTTCTCCTGTTCTCCAGGAATTTTCAAAAATTATGGTGGTGGTTCAGCAATTACCTCTGCTGCTTCCTTTAGTATCCTAGGATGTAATTCATCTGGACCTTGAAACTTGAATTCATTTACGTTAGCTAATTGTTCCCTCACCATCTCTCTGCTTATAGATAGCCTGCATTCTTTAATTTCCCCAATAGCACAGGAAAGATCAGTTGATGTTCCATCTATTTTCTGAGAGAAAACAGATACAAAATAGGAATTTAAAAGTTCGGCCTTCTCAACATCATTCTTAACCAATTCACCATTTTCATCTTGTAAGCTTCCAATAGCATCTATGACTTTTCTTTTGCTTTTGACATACCCCCAAAATAATATTTTATTGCATTTGGTCTCTATTGCAAGCCTCAATTTATTATTAGCTTTTCTGACATTTGCCCTACAGGTTCTGCAGACCGCATTATATTCTTCTTTAGATATTTCCCCCTCTTTCCATTTGGTATACATATTTTAACATGTATATAAGTTCTGCGTTCATCCCTCCTGGTTTCCTTAAATGCTTCCCATTCTTCCTTATTTTACAGATGGTTAACGATTGTACTTTGAGAATCTCATTTCGCAATATTTCCCAACCGTCTTTGACATTTCTGTCCTTAAGAACATCCAGCCATTGGATTCTTCCTATCCTCATTCTGAGTTCATTGAAATCTGCCTTTCTGAAATCCAAACTTGAGGTCTGAGTTTTCTCAGGTCTTCCTCCCCTTTTTATCCAAAATTCAAGGATAGCATGATCACTGCATCCTAAGGTCCCAGCCACCCTTACTTCCTCCACCATTTCCTCCCTGTTGGTAAGAATTAGGTCCAAGATAGCAGATCCTCTTGTTTTCTCTTTTGGATCTTTTGGAAGATAAAGTTGTCAGTAAGAGCAGATAAGAATTTGTTGGATCCATTACTTTTACCTGAAAGAGATTCCCAACAAATGTCTGGATAGTTAAAATCTCCCGTAATCACTATGTCATGCTTTTTTGAGAGTTTGGCCATCTGATGTAGAAAGAGTTCATCAATATCTTCTGCTTGTTCAGGTGGCCTATAGTAAATGCCTACAATGGTGTCCTATCTGTTGTCCTTTCCTTGTCCCAAACACTTTCTACAGAACTCCCATGCTCTGAAGCTTGAATCTCAGTGGAGATGAATGTTTTCCTAACATACAACGCAATACCTCCTCCCCTTTTTGTTTTGTCTGTTTCTTATAAATAAGTTGTATCCCTCAAGCCTTGTGTTCCAGTCATGTGTATCATTCCACTAAGTTTCTGTGATGCCTTTGACATTACAGTTCTCTTCCTGTGTTAGGAGCTCCAATTCTCCTTGTTGGTTTCCCATGCTCTGTGCATTTGTATAAAAACATTTTAGTTTGTGACCGGTGTCTCTTGCTCCTCTACTAGCCTTCTGAATTTTTTTGTCTTTGTTCTTTCTTTCCACTTCTAATAGCGAGGGTCTCAAATGTATTAAACAGCTCTATATTTTTTTACCTGTCTTTTCACTTCCCTTCCCATATTGTTCTAGTTTAAAGCTCTCCTAATGAGTGAAGTAAGGCGCCCACCAAAAATGTGCTTACCTGTTTTTGTAAGGTGCAACCCGTCTTTAGCAAGCAGTCCATCATATAGGTAATTCACTCCATGGTCTAGGAATCCAAATCTTTGCTGACGGTACCATCAATGTAGCCAGTTGTTTACCTCTAGAATCCTGTTCCATCTTCTTATTCCATGGCCATCCACTGGGAGGATGGATGAGAAGACCACCTGTGCTCCTAGTTCCTTCACCTTATTTCCGAGGTCTTCAAAGTCTCTGCAGATCGTTGCAAGGTCCTTTCTTGCAGTGTCATTTGTCCCTACATGTATTAATAGGAATGGGTGGTGTTCTGTAAGACTGAAGGGTCTTAACAGCCTATCAGACAAATCTTTGATTTTTGCACCTGGAAGACAGCACACCCCTCTTATGGCAGGTCTACAGACAGTGGCCTCTGTTCCACTCAATACGGAATCCCCTACAACCACCACTCTCCTCTTCTTCTTCCCAACAGCACTTCTTTTTCTCCATTCAAGAGGACTCTTTTCACTTAGAGTTTGGTAGAGTTTGGTCTTGTCACAGTGGCTCTACCGCCTCCCACCCGGAGGATAACCAGGGACACGGGTTATGCCAATGTTCCATTCTCTGCGGTGAATCCAGTTGTTAGCAATAAAGAGTCCACACACAGGGATTTAACTTTTAGAGTCAAACCGGGAACAGTTGGTGAAGCTCGTTTACTTGCAATAACTTAGTACAGTTCAGTAATACATGCCAGCAGCAAAAACGGAGCAAAACTCAAAGCGGTGTGAAAGAGAGGATTCACGGGTAGACAGGAAAAACCCCAGTCCTGTTATCTGTGGGTCCTGGTCCCGGCAACACTCTTTACTCTCTCCAACTCTCTACCGGTCATCACTGACATTTGGAAAAGGGGTGCGCTGCATGGCGGCTCTTCATTCTCTCTCTCTTTCAGTGTTAAGGGTAACACTGGCATCTCCTGGGTAAAGCAAGCCCAGGTTGAATTCCTCTCAGCGTCTTCCATCCCGAATCACACAGAGCTTAAGGCCTGTGTTGACTCCCTTGCAAAAGTTCCAAGCTCACAGACCAGAAGACTACTCTCCTTCTATGCACCTTGCATCCACATATATAAAACAAGGTCACATAACAAACAAAAGATACATTTCCAGACAGACATCTCACATACCAGACAGTTAACTCTTACAGTGCTGCAGATATGCAATACACATCAATCATGCAACACAGAAGACAATGACAATACGATTAGACAAATGCATGCACATTTTTATGCAGGGGCCCCGTTAATCTGGGCCACTACACATCCGCTGGTTGTCTCAGGGGAAATAAAGGAGCAGATAGATATAAATCCAACCTGTTGGCTCCTTATTCCCACCAGCAGTCTCCACCGCCAGAACACTGGGAGAAGATCCAGACAAGATGTAATGTCTCTGGTCAGCGGTAATCCTGCCATCTCCACCGGCCTCATCACACAAGTAGAAGACATCTAATAAGACTGAAGACAAGAGCTTCACAGCCTTCTACAGATCAGAGGGACATCTCCATCTACCTGATGGTCCTGTGGAAGAAAAGGACGGGGACATCTCTCTGGGGTTCTTCTCTTACTGGATGGAACTGCAGGAAACACAGATGGATACAGAAGTCATTCTTTATATACAGATAATAAAGTCCCTGTGGATTTAGACCTGTCTATTACCTGGTGATGGGAGCGGCTGGCGGGTCTCCATCATGGCGTCCTTGTACAGATCCTTGTGTCCTTCTAAATACTCCCACTCCTCCATGGAGAAATAGACAGCGACATCCTGACACCTTATAGGAACCTGACAACACAATATACAGTCATTACCCAGAAGCCTCCAGTGCTGTTACTGTATAATGTCCCAGCATTCCCTACAGCGTCACCTCTCCAGTCAGCAGCTCAATCATCTTGTTGGTGAGTTCTAGAATCTTCTGTACATTGATGTCCTCATGTCTCACGGGATGAGGTGGTCTTCCCCATCCAAGACACACAGGGGCTCGACAGCTATCATTAGAAATTTTTTTCACTACAGTGTAATCCTGCATGCAGGGAGGCATTAAAAATATAATTACAGATATTTCCATCACCTCTTCAGTTATTACCATAGATAAGAATGATGTAATGTGACATCATCAGAATCTCTCCCCTCTCTACTGACATCATCTGTTATTACCATAGATAAGAATGATGTAATGTGACATCATCAGAATCTCTCACCTCTCCAGTAAGCTGGAAGAGTATCTCTAGAGTGAGATTTAATATACTCTCCGCCATCTTGTTTCTGTCCTTCTCCATCCTTCACTGGTCAACGAGAAAATTTCCCTTGTCTAGAAGATATCAGAGGATCCGGTATTGTAGGAGCTGAATGTAAAGAAGATGAGATAATATAAAAACCACACAGAATCCTACAGGAAATAATACAATTACTGGAGAGAATAAGGGGAAACATTTAGGGTAGATATTACAGGAACCTGTTAGATGTTTGTGATGCCCCAACTACAAGCAGCATAACATCTAGATAGGCTTCTCTTCACCTGGATTGGTTGGACTGACAGCTGATCCAGGCATGGATCCGCCCCAATGACTCTTCTCCACGCTTCTGCTTATTAAAGTATGTTTCCTGTATAACGCTGCACCGTTCTAGAATACAATATAGATGTCTGCAATGTATCTGCCTGTTGGGATGTATTAAGCCATCGGGCAGCGTGCAACTCCTGGCAGCTCCACTTTAACCCCTTCCTGCAGCCATTGTTCATTTGAATGTTTTCATTCCCGACTTCCAATAACTTTTTTTTACTAACATAATAGTGTGAGAACTTGTTTTTTTGCAGGTTAAGTTGTACTTTTTAATGGCACCATTTATAAAATTTATGATTTTTTTTAGAAACTGTTTTTATAAAAATACTAGCTTACCCGTCGCGCGTTGCTGCGAAGACAGACAGACATTCGTTTTTATATATGTAGATAACAACCAATCGCAGAGAAGCTTACATGTTACCTCATCAGTACAAGAAATAACAACCAATCACAGCGCAGCTTTTATGTTCCCTCAGTGGTAGAAGAAATAGCAACCAATCACAGCGCAGCTTTCATGTTACCTCAGCGGTATAATATATAACAACCAATCACAGCACAGCTTTCATGTTACCTCAGCAGTATAAGAAATAGCAACCAATCACAGCGCAGCTTTTATGTTACCTCATCAGTATAAGAAATAACAACCAATCACTGCGCAGCTTTCATGTTACCTAAGCAGTATAAGAAAGAGCAGCCAATCACAGCACAGCTTTCATGTTACCTCAGTGGTATAAGTAAGAGCAGCCAATCACAGCACAGCCTTCATGTTACCTCAGCGGTATAAGAAATAACAACCAATCACAGTGCAGCTTTCACATCAAATCCACCAGAAAATTTGCAGCTGAGGTCTCTGATTACATTAAGCGGCCATGTACTTAATGATACAAGAGGGCAGCTATAAACACCGTGGACTGATGAACAGCCGCTCACACAACAGCTCTTTCTCACTGTGGAAGAGAAAGAGGTGACACGTTACTTCTTAATGTGGATTCTGCCTTAGAATGTCGCACACGGATTTTCCCACTGTCATAAATCTACACATGGCTCTGCGGCTCCAACAAAGGAAAAGTATTATTGTATCTTGTCACCACTGGCAGCTAAGGGTTTGACAGGGCTTGGATGCAGGAACGCCCCTGTCAGACCCCTAGCTTCCGATTGGCAACCTTCAGTAAGGTCCAAGCAGCAGCGTGTGGATTGTTTCTGCCTGCTGTGGAAGGTTAGGGATTTGTTCTCGTGTTAGACTTACGTTATTACAGCGGTAACATGGAAGCATTTACATCAAATAATGTAAGCCTAACACGAGAACTAATCCCTAACCCTACCTCTACACAGCAGGCAAAAAACAATCCACACACTGCCCGGGGAACATGAACCCTGGCACCCCTGCCAGGCAAAGTGCAACGGGGATGACACTGCGCCCCACCTCCACTCACCACTGCTGACATGTGCCGACCACAGCCTCTCACCTTCCTCCACACCGGCCAAGGTGATGGAAACAGAGGTGGTAGAAGACGTGTTCCGGGGAGGGTTCAAGGAAGCAGGGGCGCTCACCTTCAGCGCTGCTGGGAGGCCGGCAGCGCCTACAGTGACAGCAAGGCCAGGAGTAGGAGCTGTGAGCTCCGAGGAAGGGCCGCCAGAGAGAGTCATAGCGAGGCTGCTCGGACGCTGCCTACAGTCACAGCAGGGCCAGAAGTAGGACATGTGAGCCCGAGGAAGGGGAGAATGCCGTGCAGCCAATCACAAACAGGGGGGCATCATCCCCTGTCAAACACCCTGTCTCTTGGCTCCACCCCTACTTCCGGTGGCATCAAGATACAATAATACCCAAAGGAAAATCTGTGTCACAAATCTGCGATGGCCGTGCGGATCTCCCATGTGGAGATTTCATGTAAATGTTCCCGTGTGAGCGACCGAAGAGACACAGCAGAAGGATACCGATGTAATGTCGCCGGCAGCCGTACAAACAAGGAGTGCAGAGGGGCCCCAAACTAAGTGTTTGCATCAGGGGCCTGCAGCCTTTAGCTCCACCCCCAGGGCCACAGCCGAGAACGGTGCGGAGATGCTGTTTGGCGCGGTCTCACATTGATGGGCAAATGGCGAAACAATTGTGCAGGTAAACAGCGGCTTTATATACAGAACCGCTCGGCCAGAAACAATTCATTTACAAACTGCGCAACACGGTAATTAGCGAATATTTCACCACATCTCGGCTGTCCAGAAGCGGCACTGCGGGCCGATACCCCCAGATGTCCGGACCCACAATGTAGGAGCAAAAGGAGGAGAAACAGTCGGAGGGCGGAAGACCTCTTGCAACAAAAGGGTTAATCCTCCCTCCCGCTAGTGGTCCCCATGGGGTTAATCCTCCCCTCCCTGACGATCCTGACATTTAGGGACACACAGACCTGCAGAGCTGGACAGCAGCCTTGTACTTCCAGGATCTGTGATGATGTCACTGTCATGTGATCACCTGTGTGGGAGGGGTCAGGGATCACATGATCAAGGGGAGCATATTAACCTTTTACTCCCCACTTCTATACGAGCCAACCTAAACAACCAATCAACGCTAACCAGCCAAACCAAATAACCAATCACCGTGAATCAGCCAACTCAAATAACCAATCACCGGGAATGAGTAAATCCAAACAACCAATCAGGTTGCAAATGGTGTGTATTTGAGGAGTAATATAGACATATGCCCAGGGGGATCAGTGGATGCAGATATGATGTGTGGGGGTCAGGATGGATGGAGTAGAGCTGTGTGTGATGTGTGGAGGTCAGGATGGATGGAGTAGAGCTGTGTGTGTGATGTGTGGGGGTCAGGATGGATGGAGTAGAGCTGTGTGTGTGATGTGTAGGGGTCAGGATGGATGGAGTAGAGCTGTGTGTGTGATGTGTGGGGGTCAGGATGGATGGAGTAGAGCTGTGTGTGTGATGTGTGGGGGTCAGGATGGATGGAGTAGAGCTGTGTGTGTGATGTGTGGGGGTCAGGATGGATGGAGTAGAGCTGTGTGTGTGATGTGTGGGGGTCAGGATGGATGGAGTAGAGCTGTGTGTGTGATGTGTAGGGGTCAGGATGGATGGAGTAGAGCTGTGTGTGTGATGTGTGGGGTCAGGATGGATGGAGTAGGGCTGTGTGTGATGTGTGGAGGTCAGAATGGATGAAGTAGAGCTGTGTGTGTGATGTGTGAGGGTCAGGATGGATGGAGTAGAGCTGTGTGTGATGTGTGGGGGTCAGGATGGATGGAGTAGAGCTGTGTGTGATGTGTGGGGGTCAGGATGGATGGAGTAGAGCTGTGTGTGGGGGGGCCAAGATGGATGGAGTAGAGCTGTGTGTGTGATGTGTGGGGGTCAGGATGGATGGAGTAGAGCTGTGTGTGTGATGTGTGGGGGTCAGGATGGATGGAGTAGAGCTGTGTGTGTGATGTGTGGGGGTCAGGATGGATGGAGTAGAGCTGTGTGTGATGTGTGGAGGGTCAGGATGGATGGAGTAGAGCTGTGTGTGTGATGTGTGGGGGTCAGGATGGATGGAGTAGAGCTGTGTGTGATGTGTGGGGTCAGGATGGATGGAGTAGAGCTGTGTGTGTGATGTGTGGGCTCAGGATGGATGGAGTAGAGCTGTGTGTGTGATGTGTGGGGGTCAGGATGGATGGAGTAGAGCTGTGTGTGTGATGTGTGGGGTCAGGATGGATGGAGTAGAGCTGTGTGTGTGATGTGTGGAGGTCAGGATGGATGGAGTAAAGCTGTGTGTGTGATGTGTGGGGGTCAGGATGGATGGAGTAGAGCTGTGTGTGTGTGATGTGTGGGGGTTAGGATGGATGGAGTAGAGCTGTGTGTGATGTGTGGGGGTCAGGATGGATGGAGTAGAGCTGTGTGCGTGATGTGTGGGGGTCAGGATGGATGTAGTAGAGCTGTGTGTGTGATGTGTGGGGTCAGGATGGATGGAGTAGAGCTGTGTGTGTGATGTGTGGGGGTCAGGATGGATGGAGTAGAGCTGTGTGTGTGATGTGTGGGGGTCAGGATGGATGGAGTAGAGCTGTGTGTGTGATGTGTGGGGGTCAGGATGGATGGAGTACAGCTGTGTGTGATGTGTGGGGGTCAGGATGGATGGAGTAGAGCTGTGTGTGATGTGTGGGGGTCAGGATGGATGGAGTAGAGCTGTGTGATGTGTGGGGGTCAGGATGGATGGAGTAGAGCTGTGTGTGTGATGTGTGGGGGTCAGGATGGATGGAGTAGAGCTGTGTGTGTGATGTGTGGGGGTCAGGATGGATGGAGTAGAGCTGTGTGTGATGTGTGGGGGTCAGGATGGATGGAGTAGAGCTGTGTGTGTGATGTGTGGGGGTCAGGATGGATGGAGTAGAGCTATGTGTGATGCGTGGGGGTCAGGATGGATGGAGTAGAGCTGTATGTGTGATGTGTGGGGGTCAGAATGGATGTACCAGAGCTGTGTGTGTGATGTGTGAGGGTCAGAATGGATGGAGTAGAGCTGTGTGTGTGATGTGTGGGGGTCATGATGAATACAGTAGAGCTGGATGTGTGATGTGTGGGGGTACAGATGGGTGTAGTACGTCTGTGTGTGTGTGATGTGTGGGGTCAGGATGGATGGAGTAGAGCTGTGTGTGTGATGTGTGGGGGTCAGGATGGATGTAGTAAAGCTGTGTGTGTGATGTGTGGGGGAGTCAGGATGGATGCAGTAGAACTGTGTATGTGATGTGTGGGGGTCCAGATGGATGGAGTACAGCTGTGTGATGTGTGGGGGTCAGGAGTAGAGCTGTGTATGATGTGTGTTGATTAGGGTGGATGTAGTGGAGCTGTGTGTGATGTGTGGGGATCAGAATAGAAGAAGTATAGCTGTGTGTGATGTGGGGGGGGGTCAGGATGGATGGAGTAGAGCTGGGTGTATGATATGTGGGGTCAGGAATCCCAAGGGCTAAAGTGGCTACCGCATGGGCAGAAAGGTCTTTAATTCCTTTAGAGTTATTTGTGGTGCATCGTTCTGGAGTTCATGCAGCATTTTTATAAATCTCTATAGGATAAATGAAAGAATTTCGGATGGATCATCCTTCGGTCGCTCAGTACTGAACGCTGTTTTACAGGAGGACGCTCTCATGGTGGTTACTAATTGCTAGATCCCCATCATTGTGCTGCTGTGGGATGTGGGTGTTATGGGAATAAACCATATTCCTGAAGATTTCACTGATCTGCTCCAAAATGGTTATAATGAGAAGCTTCATGTATGAATATATGTATTTGAACTGACTGGTGTTATCCTTCAGTCCCCAATAGTCTTCTGCTTTATTCAAAGAAATACACGTAGTGATACAAATACATGCCCCCAACGTCATAATAACTCATGACTGCCTCATTATGCTGCTACTATACATGTCATTCCTAGGAACCAACACTAGAATAGACTTCATCAATATCCCTGCCTGGACCAAGGAATCCAAGAGAGGAGCTAAAGAGCAGCCCCCGCTTATGAGGGTGGGCATCCCAGGTCTTTCTCATGAGAAACCCATCTGGAGCCAGTGCTATGTCCTGAGAATGGTGTGTGGGAGATACCAAACAAGAACACAACACACACCAGTGTACAATACTGAACCAGTTAACCATTTAAATGCTAGCTATTTCCTATGAAGGTAGATATATGAATGAATTATATATATATATACACCAGATTACACTCTGCGCCACACGAGGTGCATATATATATATATATATATATATATATATATGTGTATATATATATGTGTGTATATTTATATATATATATATATATATATATATATATATACATATACATACATACAGGCCTCATGTGGCGCAGAATGTAATCTCTTGCTTACAACCTGAAGGTAGCATGATTCAGGTAGCCAGCTCAAGGTTGACTCATCCTTCCGAGGTCGGTAACATGAGAAGCCAGCTTGGTGGGGGGTAATAAATAATAATTACCTGGAAGCGCTGCGGAATAAGTTGGCGCTATACAAATAACAAAGTTTATTTATTTTTTATATATACATATTGTAGTAGTGTAGTACACAGAAGGGCCTGTAGAGGGCTGCAGACAGGACTTTTGGTGCGAGGGTTAACACAAAGGGTGGAGCAGGAACTAGAAAAGGACCAGTTCCTGCCAGAATCAGGTGAGAGGGAGAGAGGACCAGCGCAGCAGAGCGGAGGTGCTGCAGGCTGGTGGCCAAGGAAAGGCCAGAGTCCGACAGGGACGACAACCCTGGACTCACCTAAGCAGAGAGAGGACCAGTGCAGCAGAGCGGAGGTGCTGCAGGCTGGTGGCCAAGGAAAGGCCAGAGTCCGACAGGGACGACAACCCTGGACTCACCCAAGCAGAGAGAGGACCAGTGCAGCAGAGCGGAGGTGCTGCAGGCTGGTGGCCAAGGAAAGGCCAGAGTCCGACAGGGACGACAACCGAAGTTGAGAGAGATGTTGGCTGAGAGAGAGCCAGATTCATGGAGCTGCAAGGGCTGCTAGCCCAGGGTCTAGTACAGACCAGAGTCCGACAGGGAAGACAACCCTAAACTCTACACCCAGGTGGGGTGCTCACATGAACCGTGTATTTCGTTGTTATATGATGTGCTGTGATGAATAAAGGCTGTCAGGAGCCAGATAAAGAAATCCACATCTCCTGAGCAGTTTCTACACGTGTTGTGTGCCGTTTCCATATAAGAAAGGTCAACGATCCGAGGCAAGTGTACCCCGCTTGCTACTATATATATATTTTTGTTTCTTTAGAGCAGCCGAGCGAACATCTATGTCAGGTACTTACAAATGCCCTAGTGGCAAGGGCCGGTATTCCTACACTACTTCCCTGGATCCCCCAACTGACGTTCTCATAATATGCATAAACATAAAGTATCATAGGAAGACACTGCAAGAAGAGAGGGTTAGTCGAAAGCAGATTCAGCTTCAGAGTCAGTAGTCGAAGGCAAAGCATCATCATTAGGGATGAGCGAGTATACTCGCTAAGGCACTACTCGCTCGAGTAATGTGCCTTAGCCGAGTATCTCCCGGCTCGTCCTTAAAGATTCGGGGGCCGGCGCGGGGAGCTGCGGGGGAGAGCAGGGAGGAACGGAGGGGAAATCTGTCTCTCCCTCTCTCCCGCCCGCTCCCAGCTGCGGCGGCCCCCGAATATTCAGGGACGAGCAGGGTGATACTCGGCTAAGGCACATTACTCGAGCGAGTAGTGATTTAGCGAGTATACTCGCTCATCCCTAATCATCATACATAACAAGGACTGCTTTGTCTTTGGGAAATAATCCTTGAAGGCACGGAATAATGCAGTCAATAATAGCAATGACCGTAAGAATAGTCACTAAAGTTCTATCAAAAAATGAAATCCTGTGGTTCCATCTGCCAAAAGTATCAGTTCACCAGTCATCAAAAGGGGTCGGAGATGCCAGAATTTGCTGCTAGCTCTTTAAAGAGGCTAGTTAGACTCTTCAGAGCCTAAGGCCCCCTGTACACGGGTGTTTCGGTATCCCGCCGCCCGGGAGCAGGAGCCACCGAATCTCCGCCGGTCAGCCCTATCTGATAGATAGGCTGACCGCGGAGAATCCGTGCAATACGCAGCAATGCTATGAAAAGCTTCACACTGCGTGATTCGCCGGCAGACCGACGATTGACGCTCCTGCGTGCCGCGCCGGTGAGGGACTGGCCTGCAGGGCTTCAGCCTCTGGGCCCTCCGACTGACATCTATGGCATCCTGAGGTGAGAGAGAGCTCTCAGTACACCTGCGAGATGCCTGGGCCCCTGGATCAGCGAAGCTCACCACTCAGCAGGAGGCCACAGCTGCCATCTTGAATACTGGCAGGGGAAAGGGCATACCTCCACTGGCTCTCCCCTGCTGCTACAGGGGAAAACTGTGCTAGCTAAAGAGGGGGGGGGGGGAGTGAGAAAAGAAAGCTAATAAACAGAATAAGAGAGGGAGAAGAAGAACTAAAAAAAAGAAAAGCTGAAAAAAGAAAGTAAAATAAGAGAAATTTAAAAAAAGACACGAGAGAGGGCGATGCATGATCCTATGGGTGGAAGAAGTGGAGACATAGCAGCCAGTCTCTATGAGCAGAATCTTCTGCTGAATTCCATCGCCATCTAGTGGTCTTTTGTTGTAACAACACCCTGCATTCCATTTCTGCTATAGAGTCCTGAACTGGAAATCACAAATTGAGCGCAGTGTGAAAGATGTACAATAATATACACCTTACGCTTCGCTAAGTGCCCTGCGCAGCCAAACCTGAAAGCCAGAAGGTGCTAAGCCACAAAATTTCTTAAAAGAATAACGTGGGGACCTCCAGAAGTGAGACATCCCACATGGTCACATTTTATCACTGATATCTCTGGAGACCCCAGGGTGTAAAGCCCTATACATGACAGAACCCCTGTACCACGTCAATGCCCAATACCACAGAACTACAACCTTTGGCTTTACTGATACTGCTGAGACGACATGAACCGAATGAAAACTAGTGCCTAATATAACACCCCTAGTAGTAACGCATCCTGAGTAGGCCTACGTACGCACTGCAGTCCACGCAGAACTAGGCGGGGATGCCAACCCAGCTATAATAAATAAACCCTGTGACGAGGCATGCGCATTTCTTTCAACAAGAGGAGACGCATTTTCTTAACACCCGAGGGCCGCTGGGAAGTTTCTCTGTGAGTCCGAAAAATACCTATGGAGGCTTAATGCATGTAGTATGCCTAGGCCTTCCCAACAGCCTCCCACCCAACTCTCTTCAGAAAGGTTAATCAACTCTGCCATGACACGATCCAAAGGCAGAAAAGATAAGTCGGCCTCAAACTCCCTACATGATCCCTTGCAACTAGCCCAGGATCAGCATATTTCACAAAACTCCACTCTGGACAATGACTCTGCATCTCCACAGTCATCTCCAAGCCACATGCATCGACCCTTGAGACCTCGCAGGCCACTTTAGTGGCGCAGGAAGTATCAAGACTTTTGATACTGATGTTTGACAAGAGACTGGAGATGCTTCACACCTCAATCTGCTCTGCACTGTCCCTCATCACTACAAACGCTCAAAACATCACAGACCTAGAGAACAAAGTGACCACCTACCAGATAAATGTCTCTAACCTGGAACAAACAGTCGCCAGATGTCAAGCAAACGAACTTTAGCTGAGAGAGAAACTGGAAGACCCGGATAACAGAATAACCTGCGCTTTGTGGGTATTTGAGAAAACATTGTGGGAGATGACCTCACTGTCCTGCTGAGGGAAGAACTCCCCAAGGCCCTTCCCTCCGACATCCCTCCTGATAAAACCAGCATAAAGCGAGCTCACAGAATAGGATCCCAGATCATTGGATGCAAGTCAACGCCCCAGGCAGGTAATTGCGTAATACTTCTCAATCCCCTACAGTCTGGCTTCCGACCCCTACACTCGACAGAAACTGCTCCTACAAGGGTGTCAAATCACCTACTGACAGCCAAATTTAGGGGCGATTACTCCCTACTGATCCTCCTCAACCTCTCTGCAGCATTCGACACTGTCAACCACAAACTCCTCAGTATGCTTCGCTCCATCAGTCCAAAGGACACTGCTCTCTCCTGGTTCTCCTCCTACCTATCTGACCACTTCTTCAGTGTCTCCTTTGCTGGCTCTACCTTGTCTCCGCTTCCCCTTGCTGTCGGGGTGTTACCATGCAGGGCGGCGCTGGGTCCCGCGGCCGGCGCGCGCCGCTCCGATGTCGGCTCCGGCGTCCTGGAGGTCTGCTGTCGGGGCTCTCCCGGCGGCGTGTCCTCCCGTAGGGTGCCGCCTGCTCTCCTCTACCTTCCATATGCAACAGTGGGAGAGTCGGCTCCCCCCACTCTCCGCCCCTGGGCGGAGGCTTTAAGTTAAAAGGCTGTCAGTGACCTGAGCTCACTGCCAGTTATTGGTTCTGTTAGCCTCTAGTCAGGTCTGTCTCAGTCTGCTCTAGTTGCTCGTCAGTATCCTTCCAGTTTGCCTGTGAGCTCCATCTCCAGCCTTGCTCTGCCTTGTAAGTTCTGTTGGTCTGTTCCACCTGCCTCTTCTGTCGGCACTCTGTCCCCCGCTAGTTAGTTCCATCTAGGTAGTCGCCAGGTCCCTAGCCAGAGCAGGGACCGCCGCCCAGTTGTCCGCCTGGGGTTAGCCAGGGCCGAGGCAAGTAGGCAGGGACAGTGGGGTGCGGGAAGTTCAGGGCACCCCACCTGGCGCTCGGGGGGCAGAGTGCCATAACACGGGGTCCCCAGGGCTCGGTCCTCGGCCCCCTCCTCCCCCCTCTTCCCCTTGCTGTTGGGGTCCCCCAGGGCTTGGTCCTCGGCCCCCTCCTCTTCTCCCTCTATACAGCCCCTATTGGACAAACCATCAGGAGTTTTGGTCTCCAATACCACATTTACTCCGATGAGACCCAGCTATACACCTCTTCTCGTGACATCTCTGCACCTTTCCTCCACAGCATCACCCCATTACTTGTAGTATGTAAGCTCGTTGGAGCAGGACCCGCACCCCTATTGTTCGCATCAGCTGATTACTATGTAACTGTGGTTCTATAATTTGTGTACTTTTGTTCTTCTGTATTCTTCCTGTCTTTGTAAGCGCTGCGAAATATGTTGGCGCTATACAAATAAAGCTTATTATTATTACCTTTACTGGGCAGTAAAAGAAAAAATTCTCAGAGATTACCATTGCCAACCTGTCTGGAGGATCAGGGACTTTAGGGTCTTAATATTCCAGGACTTTTCTGCCTCCGTCTCCCAAAAACGTAAAGCCTTTACCCCAATCTGCTGCTATTTCCACAAAAAGGCTATAAAGTTCCAGCTACTGTTTTCTGCCAAACGAAAAATGCAAGATAATGGCCGACAGCTGATCTTTGACGATCCCCACTCAGCACACCAATATTTCCGCCTCCAGGAGAATGACAGACCACAATAAACCCCCATTCGGAAGCTGTGCGTGTTTCTACATAAGATATATATATCTCACATTTTGATGTGCTACTTACAGCACTGGACTGCAGTGTGAACCCCCTTTTTTTCCCCCTTCTCACTGTTTAAGTGACGAGGCCAAGGCCTCATATAGGTTCGAAAGTTAATTCATGAATATGTTTCTCTATGTTATGGTTGATTATATGTTGGCACTAATATGTTTCTCTCTCCTGTTGCTCCTTAGATCAAGACTGGTGGTGCGGGTCCCCCATCACGCCCCAATCAACCTTCCGTCGCTTCCTGGGATGACGGGGGGTGATATACACCACAACTGCTTAATGCACAACCCAAATCATTTAGCATGATGACAAATATAGAAGACACAGCAGGATAAGAATACTCAACTCCCACTGACATTAAGATGGTGTCATGGAATGTGGTGGGCTTAAATCAAATTACCAATCAAATTGAAACGTCTTCAACCTGATATTGTCTACCTGCAGGAGATCCACTGTAGCCCAACATGGACACCCTTTTGCATGCCCCCTAGTTAGACTCCTGCTGCACTGCAGATCACACCTCAAAACTCTCGATGAGTGGTTATTCTCTTTCGTAGGGACCTGCCATATTCCATTGAAGAGGAAATAATAGATAAGGAGGGTAGATACTTACTGCTTAAAGTTTGCTTTTACAATGAACCTTACACCCTCCTTAACATATACGTTGCAAACCAAGCCAATACAGACTTTTTCGCAAAGCTCACTTCCTTACTGCTCCAAAGGCAAGACTCCAAGCTCATTATAGGAAGAGACTTTTATACCACGATTCACCCAATCCTAGATAGATCTTCACAAAATAACACACTCACACAACCCTCTAGGATCTCCTACATCTCATGGAAACCCTATCGCTTTGTGACCCCTGGCACACTGTTAACACTACCTCCAGAGAATACACATGCCACTCTTCAGCCCATCATAGCTTCTCAAGAATAGGCCTCTTTCTCCCATCATTCCCCCTATTTGAAACATTCTCAGACACTTCTATACTCCCTATTGTAATCTCAGACTATGCTCCAATTCTCTTATCCTTCAGTGGTAGGGTACCGAAAAAGAAAACAAGAATCTGGTCCTTCCCTTCATACTTATATAACTTAAAGAACTTTGGGAATTATTTAAAAACACACTGGGCTAATTATTATGACGATAATGTTGACCACATTGATGACATTGCCTTATTCTGGGCAGCATCCAAGTCAGTAATGTGAGGGCACATAATAAGCTACACTTCCTATAAGAGCAAACAGATCCGACTTCAATTCTCTAAACTACAACTTTCCCTACTGTCCGCCCAACAAGTCCCCCTCCAGGCATAACAAAACACCCTACGACCACCCAAAACAAATACTACAATCTTTTGTCCAAAGCCAAGCACTATGGCTCACAAAATCAGACCAAAATAAATTTTATCGGCAAGCCAGCAAACCAGGCCAACTTGTGGCCCATATAGCTAACTGACAAACAAAGTATAAACCAGTTCTAGCTTTAACCAACCGCGCAACAGGCGAAAAACGCTTTCAACAAACAGACATAGAAGTAATTATGCAGACATATTTTGAAGACTTATATAGGGCATCCCCCACTAACACAAATGATACTGAAGCCTGGCAAGACACCCTTAAGCTACTCAAACTCACATCGAAACAAGCCGAACTCTTGGAATCACCATTCTCCAGAGAGGAAGTATGAGCAGTGGTTACAACCTCGTCAAACAGCAAAGCCCCAGGCCCTGATATAGACCCCACTTTGGTACAGTCATACTGCCCAATGTCATTACTGAACTGTGACTTAAAATACTTAGCAGAACTCCTGACCAATCGGCTCCAAAAAATATTCCCGAATATTATTCACTAGAGATGAGCGAACATACTCGTCCGAGCTTGATACTCGTTCGAGTATTAGCGTGTTCGAGATGCTCGTTATTCGAAACGAGCACCACGCGGTGTTCGAGTTACTTTCACTTTCATCTCTGAGATGTTAGCGCACTTTTCTGGCCAATAGAAAGACAGGGAAGGCATTACAACTTCCCCCTGCAACGTTCAAGCCCTATACCACCCCCCTGCAGTGAGTGGCTGGCGAGATCAGGTGTCACCCGAGTATTTAAATTGGCCCCTCCCGCGGCTCGCCACAGATGCGTTCTGACATAGCTCAGGGAAAGTGCTGCTGATGCTGGAGCTGCTATAGGGAGAGTGTTAGGAGTTATTTTAGGCTTCAAGAACCCCAACGGTCCTTCTTAGGGCCACATCTGACAGTGTGCAGTACTGTGGAGGCTGCTTTTAGCAGTGTTGCACATTTTTTTTTTTTGTATATCGGCCGTGCAGACCGTTGCGTCCTCAGTCTGCACTCATTGTACATAGTATAGGGCCAGTACTGGTGAGGCAGGGACAGTGGGAAAGGTGAAAGAGATATACAGGCTATATAGGCAGTGGTCTTTTTCAAACAAATTTTGGGAAAAAAATTATATTTGGGCTGCCTGTGACCGTCCTCAGTGTACTGCGTGTCTGCTGGGGGTAGTAGTTCTAATTAATACGCAGCTAAGCGTTACAGCAGGCTTGCGCAAAAGTGTTTCCTGGCTCTGCGGTGCCCGTTACATCACCGCCGTGATCCTGTCCACATTGAAACAGTATACATATATACGCTGCCTACAGTATCTGTCTACTGTCTCAGCTCTGCCGTTCAAAAAATAGAAGCAAAATACTTAAGGCCTACTAGTGGCGTCTGGCCCCTTGACTGCTTCTGGGCTGTGAATTCCACTATCTCAGTCATACGCACCTACGTCTCACTGCAGGCGTGCGCAAAATTCTTTCCTGGCTCTGCTGTGTGTTCCGTAAGCGAAGTCAGCCTCCAACCACAGGCCAATAAGCGGCACATTTTATTACAGCGTTCTGTTTCTGCTCTACTCATAGTACACCATGCTGAGGGGTAGGGGTAGGCCTAGAGGACGTGGACGCGGGCGAGGACGCGGAGGCCCAAGTCAGGGTGTGGGCACAGGCCGAGCTCCTGGTCCAGGTGTATCGCAGCCGACTGCTGCGGCATTACGAAAGAGGCACGTTTCTGGCGTCCCCAGATTAATCTCACAATTAATGGGTCCACGCGGTAGACCTTTATTAGCAAATGAGCAGTGTGAGCAGGTCCTGTCGTGGATGGCAGAAAGTGCATCCAGCAATCTATCGACCACCCAGAGTTCTACGGTGTCCACTGCTGCAACTCTGAATTCTCTGGCTGCTGCTCCTCCTTCCTCCCAGCCTCCTCACTTCATTACAATGACACATTCTGAGGAGCAGGCAGACTCCCAGGAACTGTTCTCGGGCCCCTGCCCAGAATGGGCAGCAATGGTTCCTCTCCCACCGAAGGAGTTTGTCATGACCGATGCCCAACCTTTGGAAAGTTCCTGGGGTCCGGGGGATGAGGCTGGGGACTTCCGGCAACTGTCTCAAGAGCTTTCAGTGGGTGAGGAGGACGATGACGATGAGACACAGTTGTCTATCACTCAGGTAGTAGTAATTGCAGTAAGTCCGAGGGAGGAGCGCACAGAGGATTCGGAGGAAGAGCAGCTGGACGATGAGGTGACTGACCCCACCTGGTTTGCTAAGCCTATTGAGGACAGGTCTTCAGAGGGGGAGGCAAGTGCAGCAGCAGGGCAGATTGGAAGAGGCAGTGCGGTGGCCAGGGGTAGAGGCAGGGCCAGACCAAATAATCCACCAACTGTTTCCCAAAGCGCCCCCTTGCGCCATGCCACCCTGCAGAGGCCGAGGTGCTCAAAGGTCTGGCAGTTTTTCACTGAGAGTACAGACGACCGACGAACAGTGGTGTGCAACCTTTGTCGCGTCAAGATCAGCCGGGGAGCCACCACCACCAGCCTCACCACCACCAGCATGCGCAGGCATATAATGGCCAAGCACCCCACAAGGTGGGACGAAGGCCGTTCACCGCCTCCGGTTTGCACCACTGCCTCTCCCCCTGTGCCCCAACCTGCCACTGAGATCCAACCCCCCTCTCAGGACACAGGCCCTACCGTCTCCTGGCCTGCACCCACACCCTCACCTCCGCTGTCCTCGGCCCCATCCAGCAAGGTCTCTCAGCGCAGTGTCCAGCCGTCGCTAGTGCAACTGTTTGAGCTCAAGCGCAAGTACGCCGCCACGCACCCGCACGCTCAAGCGTTAAACGTGCACATAGCCAAATTGATCAGCCTGGAGATGCTGCCGTATAGGCTTGTGGAAACGGAGGCTTTCAAAAGCATGATGGCGGCGGCGGCCCCGCGCTACTCGGTTCCCAGTCGCCACTACTTTTCCCGATGTGCCGTCCCAGCCCTGCACGACCACGTCTCCCGCAACATTGTACGCGCCCTCACCAACGTGGTTACTGCCAAGGTCCACTTAACAACGGACACGTGGACAAGCATAGGCGGGCAGGGCCACTATATCTCCCTGACGGCACATTGGGTGAATTTAGTGGAGGCTGGGACCGAGTCAGAGCCTGGGACCGCTCACGTCCTACCCACCCCCAGAATTGCGGGCCCCAGCTCCTTGCTGGTATCTGCGGCGGTGTATGCTTCCTCCACTAAACCACCCTCCTCCTCCTCCAACGCAACCTCTGTCTCACAATCAAGATGTGTCAGCAGCAGCAGCACGTCGCCAGCAGTCGGTGTTGCGCGGTGTGGCAGCACAGCGGTGGGCAAGCGTCAGCAGGCCGTGCTGAAACTACTCAGCTTAGGAGAGAAGAGGCACACGGCCCACGAACTGCTACAGGGTCTGACAGAACTGACCAACCGCTGGCTTTCGCTGCTGAGCCTCCAACCGGGCATGGTCGTGTGTGACAACGGCCGTAACCTGGTGGCGGCTCTGCAGCTCGGCAGCCTCACGCACGTGCCATGCCTGGCCCATGTCTTTAATTTGGTGGTTCAGCGCTTTCTGAAAAGCTACCCACACTTGTCAGACCTGCTCAGAAAGGTGCACCGGGTAAGCACACATTTCCGCAAGACCAAGACGGACGCTGCCACCCTGCGGACCCTGCAACATTGGTTTAATCTGCCAGTGCACCGACTGCTGTGCGACGTGCCCACACGGTGGAACTCTACGCTCCACATGTTGGCCAGACTCTCTGAGCAGCGTAGAGCTATAGTGGAATACCAACTCCAACATGGGCGGCGTAGTGGGAGTCAGCCTCCTCAATTCTTTACAGAAGAGTGGGCCTGGTTGGCAGACATCCGCCAGGTCCTTAGAAACTTTGAGGAGTCTACCCAGATGGTGAGCAGGGATGCTGCAATCATTAGCGTCACCATTCCTCTGCTATGCCTCTTGAGAAGTTCCTTGCAAAGCATAAAGGGCCAGGTAGCAGGGGAGGCGCGGAGATCAGGCAGCATGTACAGCGCAGGCAGGGGAACACTCTCCAAGGCCTTTGCCAGCTTTATAGCTCCCCAGCAAGACTGTGTCACCGCTGCCCAGTCAAGGCTGAGTCGGCGGGAGCACTGTAAAAGGATGGTGAGGGAGTACGTAGCCGATCGCACGACCGTCCTCGGTGACGCCTCTGCCCCCTACAACTACTGGGTGTCGAAGCTGGACACGTGGCCTGAACTCACGCTGTATGCCCTGGAGGTGCTTGCTTGTCCTGCGGCTAGCGTCTTGTCAGGGAGGGTGTTTAGTGTGGCTGGGGGAATCATCACAGATAAGCGTACCTGCCTGTCAACCGACAGTGCCGACAGGCTAACACTCATCAAGATGAACAAAGCCTGGATTTCCCCAGACTTCTCTTCTCCACCAGCGGACAGCAGCGATACCTAAACAATACGTAGGCTGCACCCGCGGATGGAAGCATCGTTCTCTATCACCATCCAAAACGAGGACCTTTTAGCTTCATCAATCTGTGTATTATATTCATCTTCCTCCTCCTGCTCCTCCTCCTGAAACCTCACGTAATGACGCCGAACAGGCAATTTTTCTTAGGCCCACAAGGCTCAGTCATATAACTCTTGTAAACAATGTTTATACGTTTCAATGCTCATTAAAGCATTGAAACTTGCACCTGAACCAATTTTTATTTTGACTGGGCTGCCTACAGGCCTAGTTACAAATTAAGCCACCTTAACCAAAGCGATTAATGGGTTTCACCTGCCCTCTTGGTTGGGCATGGGCAATTTTTCTGAGGTACATTAGTACTGTTGGTACACCAATTTTTTTGGGCCCTCGCCTACAGTGTAATCCTAGTAATTTTTAGCCCACCTGCATTAAACCTGACATTACCTCAGCTGTGCTGGGCACTGCAATGGGATATATTTATGTACCGCTGGTGGGTTTATAATCATATAAAGGAATATAAAGATGGAGTTGGCCTTGTTATATATATATTCTCTAACATATGCACAATGAATCAGAGAGAGAAATAGACACGTTTAATTGGTGGTTTGCGGAAGTGAAACGTTGGCTAGCAGATCGTGATGGATAAAAAATAAAGTGAATTAACGTGTCTCAGCAAATGTGTGTAGAAGTTTACAAGAAAGTTGAATTGAATGGAAGTTTATGTACAGTGATTTAAAAGTTGTCCGTGCAACGAGAAATGAAAATCTGTGTTTTTTTTGCTGCACAAGAGGATTAGAATGTGATACTTAAATAATGTGGATCTGTTATTAATATATTTATTTTATGTATGTGTTGTATATGAGATGTGCGTTGTTGGACTGCTAGACTTGAAGTGTAAAAAGACGCTAGAACAGGAAGCCAAATCACAAGGGGTGGAGTTAGATGGTGTAAGGAAAGTGAGGGAAGGAGAGTATGCAATGGGTTTGTCCCTCCTTAATATAGAGCAGTCTAGCAAAAATAATTCACAAAAGTGTGTGCTATGCATAACATAAGTAGCTCATGTATTCAAAATATTGGGTTCTACTTATTTGAATACTTGTTACGGATTACGGAATGTGGACCCACTGGGAAAACCAACCAGCCTGGCTTTTAGACCAGAGCAGGTGAATGGCAGCTGTCCCCAGCAGACAGGAGTACCTAAAGATGGGTAACTGGCCCGAAGGTAAGCAGGGAGATGGAAATGGCCCTGCCTACAAGCAGGGTAATCACCCCAATAAGGGTGGCCCCCATTCTGGAACCTTGGGACTGATTAACCCTGACAGAAAAAAACAGATGAAGTACTGAAACACAGAAAATATACAAGAACGCTAACACTTTAATTCTTATGCATGATGAGACCACAGGCACCTTCAGGAAACGCACCATCAAGGTAAATTATATGACCATTACAGAAGAGCCTGAAGGTCGCTATCTTACTCACTATACACCAGAGTCCACAACAAGAACAGCAAAATCAAACAAACAGTGTGCAATTGGAATTTTTGACTGGTTAAGGACAGAGGTATAGATATTAGCCTCAAACTAATTGGCAGTGATACCACTAATGATATGTCTGGCCAGAAAGGTGAAATGCTTCACTGTGTTGAAGAACTCCTCAAATGAAGCCTTTTTACGTTTTTCTGCTGGCTTCACATAAATGAGCAGCCATTCCGTCATATTGTGGCAAAGTTTGATGGACCAGCCTCTTCAGATAGGCTGGTGTGGTACAGTTGGTAGACTCTTTTCCAAAGTTGAAACTCTGGATAAAAGACTGAATTTGAGCCAATTCCATTTTTGGAACATCTTGTTGATATCACCAAGAATATTGCTAGCTAAATGAGCACTGACAGCCTAGTAGCATGAAAGTATCTTCATGCAACAGTCAAAGGCAAGCTCGATCCTGAAGTAACAGTTCTTAAATGTGGTCAACTGTCACACAGTAGGTGGCTTACTTGTCGCATGAGGGGCTGCTCTATATGAGTAAGCATGATCTTGTTTCAATCTGTGTAACACAAGTTTACCTCCCCATGTTCTATGAGATAAAGAGAAAGCATGAGATCAAGTATGAACCTTGGCATCTAATAAAGTTATTTCAATTTTGGCAGAAGCAAGATGCAAGGGTCAAGGATGCCTCAAAGCCCTACTTAAAAAGCGGATCTTGGTGGGCTCATCCAGAGAATGTACTCATCGCTCTTCTCTGTTCCGATGAAACAAGACAGAGAGTGTTTGCAGTTGACACAATAATGGCAGTTAGTGTTGGAAGTGAAGAAGGGTCCACTGCAGTGTAAGCATGCATGCCACGTGGGTGGCTGCCACGCAAATATAATGCTGTATGAAGTATGCTGTAGAAAGTATGAGACAGTTTGACCATGGCAGTTAATAACATCCATCTACCTTCTCCCTCTCTCAACAGGTACGTTCATTTCTGCATCATCCTACTCCAAGCTGAACTGCTATCTCCCTCTGCTTAAATCCTCTGTGCTGTTTGCTTGCTGTGAATTGTGTATTTTGCATTTCATCTGTTTGCATCGGTACGTTCATTTCTGCATCATCCTACTCCAAGCTGAACTGCTATCTCCCTCTGCTTAAATCCTCTGTGCTGCTTGCTTGCTGTGAATTGTGTATTTTGCATTTCATCTGTTTGCATCGGTAAATGAAACTTTACTTTTAGTCATTTCTGCCATCCACCTCCCCCAAATGGCATCTTTCACCCATCCTTGCTGAGATGCTTTCCTTATCTAAGGAGAGCAATAAATTTCACCCCCCCCCCCCCCTTTTGGTCATTAGGTTTGCAATGCTAAAGTCAGCTGGCCAGTCAATTGGAACCTGATTAGCCACTCCCAGCTGTTTCCTAGTCATACCTTAAACTTTTACTATAATATCAGTGTAAACATGCATGCCACGCGGGTGGCTGCCACGTGAATATAATGCTGTATGAAGTATGCTGTAGAAAGTATGAGACAGTTTGACCATGGCAGTTCGACATGGTAGGAGACAGGTAGGCCACAAACTCTGCTTAAATACTTTGCACTTCAAAGCTATCGCTAATGCTGTCACCTCTGTTCTCATTCTTGCCCTCAGTTTCAGAACTTCTTTCAAGTGCCCACCTCTGGGGCACTCTATACACATTAGCCCCTCTCTCCTGTCCTCGCCTATGCACAGCTCTCATGCACTCTTTACCTTCTTGCTTAGCCTCAAACCCCCTAGTGTCACTAACAAAAATAACAGCCGCCCTCATAAATCTCCTAGCCATCTGCTAACCCTCTCTATCCTGCTGCTACTAGCTGCTGGGGATATCTGTCCCAATCCTGGCCCACCCTCCACTGCTCCTAGCTATCACCCCCTACCTGACTCACTAAGAAAATCCCCAAGCCCAACTGCTAGCCCATGCATAGCCTCCCCTGACTCCTTTAAATGTGCCCTCTGGAACTGCCAGTCAGCATGTAATAAACTCCCCACCATCCACAACTTTTTTACTGCTAAATCTTTAAACCTGCTAGCTCTCACAGAAACGTGGATACAGCAGTCTGACACGGCCTCCTCTGCTGCACTGTCCTACAATGACCTGCAGTTCTCCCATACCCCGAGACCAGATGACAGGCGTGGCGGAGGAGTAGGTGCTCTTCTTTTCCCGAAATGCACCTACCAGGTCATCCCCCCTGTACCCTCACTCACTTTTCCATCCTTTGAAGTACATATGCTACGGCTTTTCCGTCCGCTGTCCATGTGAGTAGCAGTTATCTATCGCCCCCCAGGTGCTCCTCGCCTGTTTTTGGACCACTTTGCTGCCTGGCTCCCCCACTTCCTATCCTGTGAAATTCCAACCCTCATCTTAGGTGATTTTAACATCCCCACTAATGACCCTATGTCCCCATCTGCCTCTAAACTTCTTTCGCTCACCTCCTCCCTTGGTCTCTCTCAACTCACAGCCTCTCCCACTCACAGGGATGGCAACACTCTTGATCTGGTCTTCTTCCGTCTCTGCTCTGTTTCCAACTTCACTAACTCCCCTCTCCCGCTCTCGGATCATAACTTCCTCTCTTTCTCTGTCACGCTCCCTACCATCTCTCCAGACCCACCTACCTACAGTACCTAAAGGAACCTTAAGGCCATTCACACCCAGGACTTTGCTGAATCCCTACAGTCCTCTCTGTCCCCCATCTCTCTCCTCTCCTGCCCCAACCTGGCTGCCACTCACTACAACACCGCTCTCAAACATGCCCTGGATGAAGCGGCGCCCCCCCAGAACCCGAGCCATTCGATGTAGAACACGGCAACCCTGGCTCACACCTCATACACGCTTCATCCGGCGGTGCTCTAGAAGTGCTGAACGGCTGTGGAGGAAATCGCAAACGGCACCAGACTTCCTCCACTACAAATTCATGCTCAGAACCTACAACCTTGCCCTCCACCATGCCAAACAAGTGTACTTCACCTCTCTAGTCTCCTCACTATCGCACAACCCTAAACGGCTCTTTGATACTTTTCACTCCCTTCTCAGCCCAAAACCGCAGCCCCCAGTGACGGATCTCAGTGCTGAAGAGTTGGCTGCTTACTTCAAAAAGAAAATAGACGACATCCGTCAGGAAATAACTTCCCAATCCCAGACTAGCCCTGACCCTAGTCCTGTCAGCACTGCATCTAGCTCCTGCTCACTGTCTGTACTCAGACCAGCGACAGAGGAAGAAGTCTCCAAATTGCTCTTCTCTGCTCGCCCCACCACCTGCGCTAGCGACCCTCTCCCCTCACACCTCCTCCGTTCCTTCTCCCCAGTGGTCATCTCCCATCTCACCACTATATTCAACCTCTCTCTGACCTCTGGCATCTTTCCCTCTTCTTTCAAACACGCCATCATATCCCCACTGCTAAAGAAACTGACTCTGGACGCGACTGATGCTGCCAACTACCGACCCATCTCAAACCTCCCCTTCATCTCCAAACTACTAGAACGCCTGGTTTACTCCCGCCTTGTAAGCTATTTATCAGAGAACTCTCTCCTAGACCCCCTACAGTCTGGCTTCCGACCTCAACACTCGACAGAAACTGCCCTTACTAGGGTATCCAATGACCTACTGACAGCCAAATCGAGGGGCGATTACTCCCTACTGATCCTCCTCGACCTTTCTGCAGCGTTTGACACTGTTGACCACAAACTCCTCCTCAGTATGCTACGCTCCATTGGCCTAAAGGACACTGCCCTCTCCTGGTTCTCCTCTTACCTATCTGACCGCTCTTTCAGTGTCTCCTTTGCTGGCTCTACCTCCCCTCCTCTTCCCCTTGCTGTTGGGGTCCCCCAGGGCTCGGTCCTTGGCCCCCTTCTCTTCTCTATCTACACAGCCCCTATTGGACAAACCATCAGGAGTTTTGGCCTCCAATACCACCTGTATGCTGATGACACCCAGCTATACACCTCTGTCCGTGACATCTCTGCACCCTTCCTCCAAAACATCACTAACTGTCTGTCCGCTGTCTCTAACACCATGTCCTCTCTCTACCTAAAACTAAACCTCTCTAAAACTGACTTACTGGTATTTCCACCCTCCACTAACCGACCTCATCCTGACATCTCCATCTCAGTGTGTGGCGCCACCATAACTCCTAGACAACACGCCCGCTGCCTTGGGGTCATATTTGACTCTGATCTCTCTTTTGCCCCCTACATCCAATCTCTGGCCCGAACATGTCAGCTGCACCTCAAGAACATCGCAAGAATCCGCTCTTTTCTCACTGTGGAGACGTTAAAAACGCTTATTGTCGCCCTCATCCACTCCCGGCTCGATTACTGCAACTCGTTGCTGATCGGTCTCCCCTGCACCAGACTCTACCCTCTCCAGTCCATCCTGAATGCGGCAGCCAGGCTCATCTTCCTGTCCAGCCGCTACTCGGACGCCTCTGTCCTGTGCCGGTCACTGCACTGGCTGCCCGTTAAATACAGAATTCAATTCAAACTCGCTACCTTCATTCACAAAGCCCTCCACAGCACAGCACCACCCTATATCGCCTCCCTCATCTCAATCCATCAACCAGCCCGGGCTCTCCGCTCTGCTAATGAAACCAGACTGAGTGCCCCTTTCATTCGAACTTCTCATTCCCGCCTCCAAGACTTCTCCAGAGCAGCACCGATCCTCTGGAACGCACTACCAAAGGCTACCCGAGCAATCCAGGACTCGCAGAACTTCAGGCGTGCTCTAAAAACGCACCTCTTCAGGGAGGCATACCGCATTCCCTAAACAAACCCCTCTGTACTCCGCCTGATAACATGCTCCCTGACCTACTGACTGCAATCCCTGCTAGCCATCATAAACCGCTCGTGCAGTCACACCGTTTCTGCCGTCACACGGCTAAATGTCTGACCATTGTCTGTGTATAACATCGCTCACACTTCGCCATACAGTGCACATCTCCAGCCCCTTTACCTTCTGTATCACCCCATTACTTGTAGTATGTAAGTTCGTTGGAGCAGGACCCTCACCCCTATTGTTTCCATCAACTGATTACTATATGTAACCGTGGTTCTGTAATGTTTGTATTTTGTCTTTCTGTATTCCCCCTGTCTATGTAAGCGCTGCGGAATATGTTGGCGCTATACAAATAAAGATTATTATTATTATTATTGCAGTGCGATCTTTTGTAGTTCCCGAAATGGTAAACCTCGATGCTTGCAACCTCAAATCACTCATTGATTGGGAGGCAGAGACCATCACTGAACCAGTTTTTACAGCAAACAAGTCTTTGGCCCAACTTGATGCATTGAAAGTTGCCCCCCTGGAGCTTCCTCCATATTCGCTACACACTCAAAGTTGTGAAAGAGCAGTCAAATTGATTACAGAGCAGCTGAATCAGTGTGTGGTTGGTCCAAGAGAGATGGCTTATATGAACACAGTTGTGTAATTGGGAAGTGATGCGTTCTTTGGAAACAAAGAAAAACTTTCTAGAAGTGTTACAAGCTTAACCCCTTAGAGACCAACCCATAGTCTTATTACGTCCTAGCAAAGTGGGCTTTAATCCCTGAGGACGTAGAAAAATGCTTTCTGCAGGGATTAAAGCCACGTGGGCTGAGGACATGACAGCTCCATGCTGTCGGTGCCCACAGGTAGCCGACAGCCTGGAGTTGTCATCCCGGGCTGCAGGGAGTGCAATTGGCACTATTCAATGGATAGCGCTGATCGCATCAAAGTGGAAAAAAGTTTTTAACTGATTTAACTGCCCTCATGGATCGGATCCATGGGGGCAGCTGAGATTACTCATCCGCAGCGGAGATTACTCACCCGCCTTGACCATGGTGTCCCGCAGTGAATTGGTCCTCCTGGACCTGTGGCAGCTCTTCTGCGCATGCATGCTAGAAAACCCTTAGAGGAATTTGTTAAGGGGTCTGGTTTTCAAAATGGGGTCATTTGAGGGGGTTCTTTATCTTTTTGGCTGCTCAATGGCTCTACAAGTGGGCAATGGGGCCTGGAATTTATTCAGTTGTACCCTGAAATCCAGCGGGTGCTCCTTATATTATAGGCCTTGACATGTGTCCTGTAAGAACATTAGGGCCACAATGGGTATGTTTCTGGACACGAGACAGATAGGGGTATCCATTTTGGGATGAATGTCTTCATTCCCATGTACACTATACAAAATTGACACAATTGCTCAAAAAATGAAAATCGTAATTTTTTCCTACTGCTTTGCTTAGATTTATTCAAAAAATGTGGGGTTAAAATACACAGTACACCCCTAGAAGAATTTGTTAAGGGGTCTAGTTTTCAAAATGGGGTCATTTGTGGGGGTTCCCTATGGTTTTGGCTGCTTAAGAACTCTACAAGTGTGGTATGGGGCATAAAAGGCCTTCAAGCAAAATGTCTGTTCTAAAAGCCACTGTCTACTCCTTTCATTTTGGGCCCGTTGTGCATCCAGACATAAGGTTAGGGCCACAATGGGTATATTTATGAACACACGACAAACAGGGGTATCCATTTTGCGGTGTCAATCCTCATTTTCATGTGTACTATAGGAAAAAAACATATGTCTTTAAAATGACATATTTGCAAAAATATAAAAATTTTACTTTTTCTCCTCTAAATTGAATTAATTCCTGAAAAAAAACTGTGGGGTCTAAATACTCCTGACCCCCTCAGTGAATACATCAAGGGGTGTAGTTTTTAAAATGGGGTCTATCATTCTGACACCTATGAGCCTTTGCAATATTGGCTGGGTGCAGGAAAACAAAGTGTTCCTCAAAATGCTGAAAAGTAATGTTAAATTTTCACGCCTCCTAAATTGTTAAAAAACACAAAAGTTTTTCAAATGTGCATCCAGAATAAAGTAAACAGATGGAAATATATATCTTAGCAAAAGTTTGTACAGGAGAGAGAGAGAGAGACACAGAGACAGAGACAGAGACAGAGACAGAGAGAGAGAGAAAGAGAGAGAGAAAGAGAGAGAAACACGAACCAAGAAGAAAAAAAAAGCTCGGGACCCGGCGTCCCACATACAAAAATGCTCAAGTCTCCCATTGTAGTCAATGGGGTTCGTTACTCGAGTAGAGCTCTCGAATCTTAGGAAAAGCTCGACTCAAATAACGCGGACCCGAGCATTTGGATGCTCGCTCATCTCTAACTTTTACCTTTGGAGGAGGTGGTTGATTTCTTCCCTGAAAGCTGTTCATCTTGAATGGTTTAGGCAATGACACAAGGACTAATAGGTGAATTTTTAGTCTGCCAGGGAGTTCCAAGAGAAACACAACCTGGTTAATCTTTGCAGCAATCTGAAAAAGGACCTATACATTTTTTACCAAATTTGGGAGAGGGTACATGAGTTTTTAAGATCTTCATAGATAACCAAACTTTATCACCAATCTGAAAAAAAGGAGTAGCTTTGCGGTGTTTATCCGCTGCCTGCTTATAGTTTTCTTGGGTTTCTTGTAGCATCTCTGTTAGATTTGTCTGCGTATCCTTCAATGTATTTAGTCTGTGATTAACAGTAAGAGTATTAAAGGAAAGATTAGGAATAAATATTGGATGTAAGCGAAAAATGGATTTAGAGATGCAGAATTATGTTTGGAATTGTTATAGGCAAATTCTGCTGTTGGTAAGCAGTCCACTTAATCACCCTGAAGGTAGGAAATAAAACAGCAAAGGTATAGCTCATGAGTCTGATTAGTCCTTTTAATCTGGCCATTGGAGCAGACAAATCCCTTAAGGCTGTACTGAAGCTTTTCCAAAATTTTGATGTAAAGCCCCACATGGAATACTGTGTACAGTTCTGGTCACCGGTGCTCAGGAAAGATGTTACGGTATTGGAGGGGGTTCAAAGAAGAGCGACTAAACTAATACATGGAATGAGAGGACTGGAATACCCAGAGAGGCATCAAAATTGGGACTATTTACTCTAGAAAAAAGAAGGCTAAGGGGCGACCAAATAACTATGTATAAGTACATGAGGGGACAATACAAGGATCTCCCATGATTTGTTTATACCCAGGACTGCGACGGTAACAAGAGGGCATCCGCTACGCTTAGAAGAATGCAGGTTTCATCACCAACATAGAAAGGGGTTCTTTACTGTTAGAGCAGTTAGACTGTGGAACTCTCTGCCTGAGGAAGTGGTGATGGCAAAATCCATAGAGTTTAAAAGGGGACTTAATGTCTTTCTGGAGAGGAAGGATATTACAGGATATAAATCTTAGGTTAATTGTTAATCCGGGTATACAGGCAGGTAGGAACTATTAGGGGTTGATCCAGGAAACAGTCTGATTGCCATTAGGGAGTCGGGAAGGAATTTTTTCCCCAAAAGGGCTAATTAGCTTCTGCTCTTGGGGTTTTTTGCCTTCCTCTGGATCAACAACACAGGAGGCTAACAGGCTGGACTAGATGGACATTGTCTTCATTCAGCCTTACGAACTATGTTACTATGTTACTATGAATGCCTCTATCAGAAGTTAAATTATCAGGAATTCTGTGCAGCCTAAATACCTCCTTGATCAATTCAGCAGTTTGTTCTACTGTGGGAATCGTTCTAGTGGGAATGAAATGGGCCATTTTTTTGAGGCGCAGTTCGACGGGTGAGATGAAGCATCAATAAGCACTGGGGTCATAGTGAGTATGGATCAATATGGAAGTGCAAGGAACAACAAAGCTGTTCAGGACTATGTCAACCCAGAGGTATTCCTGGAAGGCAAGATCACAAGACAGAGACTGACTTGCTTTGGTCATGTGATTAGGGTGAGTTTGTTGTAAGAAAATATGATGCTTGGAGTGGTCAGTGATAAAAGGAAACAAGGAAGACAAAGACACATTGGCTGGACACCATCAAGAAGGCCATGGGGATGGACATCGGGCAACTGAAAGCAGCCGTGGAGAATAGAGAACCACTGAGAGGACTTGCCTACAGAGTATCCAAGAGTCGGACATCACTGAATGGATAGAATTGGAATTATCTGGATTGTATTTGCTTTTGGATAACAAATGTTTATTGGAAATTACATACAATAATCATAATTTACTTCTCCAAAACTATAACCCTTTCTCTTGCATAACACGTCAGTTTGTAACTGCTGTACTTTTTTTTTACAATTTGTAAATAACAAGAGTTAAAGAAAATGGCTAATTCCGTGTGTGACTTCTCTTGTGTGTAACAAGATGTGATTTACTTGCAAAACATTTCCCACATTTTGAACATGAAAAAGGCTTCTCTCCTGTGTGAATTCTCTTATGTATAACAAGATGTGATTTGTCTGCAAAACATTTCCCACATTCGGAACATGAAAATGGCTTTTCCCCTGTGTGAATTCTCTTATGTGTAACAAGACATGATTTATTTGTAAAACATTTCCCACATTCTGAACATGAAAATGGCTTCTCTCCTGTGTGAATTCTCTGATGTCTAACAAGAATTGATTTCCTTGGAAAACATTTCCCACATTCTGAACATGAAAATGGCTTCTCCCCTGTATGAATTCTCTTATGCGTAGCAAGATATGATTTACTTGTAAAATATTTCCCACATTCTGAACATGAAAATGGCTTCTGTCCAGTGTGAATTCTTTTATGTTTAACAAGATATGATTTACTTGCAAAACAGTTCCCACATTCTGAACATGAAAATGGCCTCTCTCCTGTGTGCATTCTCTCATGTGTAACAAGATCTGATTTCCTTGTAAAGCTTTTCCCACATTCTGAACATGAATATGGCTTCTTCCCTATGTGAGCTCTTTTATGTTCTCCCCTTCTTCCCTTCTGGACTCGTATAAGAGGATCAGATGATGGAGCTTTGTTGTGAAGGCCTGAGGGGATATCTGGGATAATCGCAGTTTTTTCATCTGTATCTTGTGTGATACCATAATCTTCTTTTTTACAATCTGCAGACATCAGATGTACTTCTGAGCTCCTGGTACCAGCATCTGCCAAGAATAAAACTATTTTTACTATTTCACAAGTTATAGTGATATTATTAAACAGCATGGTAGCTTCATGGTTAACAATGTTGCCTCGCAGCACTGGGGTCCTGGGTTCAAATCTGACTATGGACAACATCTGCATGGAGTTTGTATCTTCTTCCTGTATTTGCATAGGTTTTCTCCCATACTTCAAAAAACATGCTATTAGGTGAATAAAAAAATTGAAAGCTCAACTGAAACCAAAAGATAATAAAAATATGATTATATTTGTATAGAAACATTTCAAGACCAACTACAAGTCAGGTGACAAAACTCAGTTATTAACTCACTAAAAACAGCGATGGAAAAACAGATGCCAGTCTATCAGTGGAGCTCAGAGCAAGGACCGGCAGATCATGGCGTTCGGCCACCAGGCTGTTCTCTTGCAGTTCCCCCCTTCTGTGGTGAAGCCCCCATCTTCATAGGGTCATGTATCAGTGTACCTGTCACCACTCTTCTAGTAAATGCTCAGTGGAGAACCATAAAGGTCCCTGTGAGTCAGTGCTATTAGGCAGCATCTCCATGTTCTAGATTTTGTTATCTAGTTCAATGTCTTTATGTTCTAGAGTTTGCTATCTGGGTCTATTCCTCCACATTCTGTATTCTGCTATCTGGGTCTACATCTCTACATTTTGTTATCTGGGTTTATATCACCATGTTCTGCATTCTACTATCTATGTCTATGTCTCCACATTGTGCTTTCTGTTATCTGGGTCAATGTTTCCATTCTCTATTGTGTTAGCACATAGTAATGGGATATGAGTCTATCAGCAGCTATGGGTTCCTAACTCTGAAAATTGGGCACTTCTCTCCGATTAGTACTAACAGCAGATGATGAAGAAAGACTCCCACATATATTCCCCATCCATATTATAAATGCCCATCCTGTGCTATCTCCTATAACAGATCACATTGTCAGCCATATTTAGTTTGTACTCCGGCTGAAGGGGGGAATATACAGCGGAAAATCTGACAGATCCCAGAGCTTATAAATCTACATAACTATCTGCAGCCGGTGACCGAGGAGAATCTGTGACTCTTCTCTGCTGTATGTAGTGGTTACTACTCACCTGAGAGGTTATCTATAGGAATCTCCTCTTCAAACTCCTCTTTGACCACAATATTTAGCTCTGTAGTATTTATATTGGTCAGATCTTCATCCTGATACAAAAGCTGTGAGACAAATATTTTAAAAGTCAGCAGACGGTTGGAGAAGTCATGTGGAAGGTTTTATGATATAATGACCTGACAGGAGTAGTTATCTCAGCCACATAGCTGCCGGTCTAGAAGCCGGACATAGATATTAGATGGCGGCTCAATGACCCTTCAGGATCCTCATACACATGTATATCCGGCATGGCTAGACACGCTGCATGTTGTCTCAGTGGAGGAGATCAGCGTCTACCAGACACATCCGCTGCTTGTCTCGGGGAAATAAAGGAGCAGATAGATATAAATCCAACCTGTTGGCTCCTTATTCCCACCAGCAGTCTCCACCGCCAGAAAACTGGGAGAAGATCCAGACAAGATGTAATGTCTCTGGTCAGCAGTAATCCTGCCATCTCCACCGGCCTCATCACACAAGGAGAAGACATCTAATAAGACTGAAGACAAGAGCTTCACAGCCTTCTACAGATCAGAGGGACATCTCCATCTACCTGATGGTCCTGTGGAAGAAGAGGACAGGGACATCTCTCTGGGGTTCTTCTCTTACTGGATGGAACTGCAGGAAACACAGACGGACACTGAAGTCATTCTTTATATACAGATAATAAAGTCCCCATGGATTTAGTCCTGTCTATTACCTGGTGATGGGAGCGGCTGGTGGGTCTCCATTATGGCCTCCTTGTACAGATCCTCGTGTCCTTCTAAATACTCCCACTCCTCCCTGGAGAAATAGACAGCGACATCCTGACACCTCATAGGAACCTGACAACACAATATACAGTCATCACCCAGAAGCCTTCAGTGCTGTTACTGTATAATGTCCCAGCATTCCCTGCAGCGTCACCTCTCCAGTCAGCAGCTCAATCATCTTGTTGGTGAGTTCTAGAATCTTCTGTACATTGATGTCCTCATGTCTCAGGGGGTGAGGTTGGGGCCCCGAAATTGGGCTCGGGAGTCTTCTCCATCCATCACACACAGGGGCCCGACAGCCATAACTAGAGGTATTCTTCCCTACTATGTAATCCTGTATATGGGGAGACATTAATAACTATCACTCATTTCCAGAGTCCATCACCTCCCCAGTGACATCATCTGTTATTACCATTGATAAGAATGGTGTGATGTGACATCATCAGAATCTCTCACCTCCCCTGTAAGCTGTAGGAGTATCTCTAGGGTAAGATTTATTATACTCTCCGCAATCTTGTTTCTATTCTTCTCCATGTCGGAACAGCAGATCCTATACCTTGAAGACGTAAATGGAAAGAAATGAGAATGTAAAAAACAAAAAACACAAATCCCATGTGAAACAATGAAATTACTGGGGGAAGCATTTGAGTATATATATATTAACCTCTTAAGGACATGAATTTTTTTCACATTTTGAATCTTTCTCCCTACTTCAAAAATCATAACTCTTATTTTATCATTGACATCGCTGTATGAGGGGCTTTTTTTTGGTTTATTTTTAAGTGGTACTGAAAATTTTCTAAAGATGTTTAAAGGGGTTGTACCCAATAGAGAAGTAATTTTTTATTTTAAAAAAATTGCTGCTGGATCAAACCTTTGTTCTTTTCCGCCCTACATGTTTTTTTTTATCAAGAGTTAAAGGGGTTGTCCCGCGCCGAAACGGGTTTTTTTTTTTTTAACCCCCCCCCCCCCCCCCGTTCGGCGCGAGACAACCCTGATGCAGGGGTTAAAAAAACAAACCGGAGAGTGCTTACCTGAATCCCGGCGGTCCGGCGTCTTCATACTCACCTGCTGAAGATGGCCGCCGGGGTCTGCTCCCTCCGTGGACCGCAGCTCTTCTGTGCGGTCCATTGCCGATTCCAGCCTCCTGATTGGCTGGAATCGGCACGTGACGGGGCGGAGCTACACGGAGCCGGCATTCTGCACGAGCGGCCCCATTGAAGACAGCAGAAGACCCGGACTGCGCAAGCGCGGCTAATTTGGCCATCGGAGGCCGAAAATTAGTCGGCACCATGGGAACGAGGACGCCAGCAACGGAGCAGGTAAGTATAAAACTTTTGATAACTTCTGTATGGCTCATAATTAATGCACAATGTACATTACAAAGTGCATTAATATGGCCATACAGAAGTGTATAGACCCACTTGCTGCCGCGGGACAACCCCTTTAAGTGGAAGAAAATAGGGAAAAAAAACACAATTTCGCCATCGTTGGTGGGGTGGGGCATCTTGTTTTTACAGTGTACACGCTGTAGCAAAAATGACATCATGATAACCTAAAAACTGATATCCTAATACTATATACTGTGGATCATTACGCCCAAATTTTTCTTTTGCTGTACTACTTTTTGAAAAATAAATTGACTTTAAAAAACTAATTTTCTAACAGCCATAACTTTATTATCCTCTGTGTGGTGATCTGAGGTTTTTATTGGCACCATTTTTGAGCATATATGACTATTTAATCCCTTTTTATTACATTTTTGCCTTAATACAAAGTGGACAAACAGCTCATTTCTGGTGCAGTGTATCTCTTTTTCTGACAAGGTTCAAACTGCGGGATAAAAAAGACAGCAAAACCAAATGTGCTTTGGTGGGTTTTTTAAATGTTTTTTTTTTTTTAATAAATTTTGAAAAAGGTAGGGTGGATATAACTTTAAATTTTTGGACAATGTCCTCAAAACAAATGGAAAACATCTAAAAACATCCAAAACATTTACATACTTTTCAAGAAAAAAAGATTTAAGCCCCATTTACACTGAAAGATAATTAATCAATCAAAAATTGCTCAAACGACAATTGCATAAACTCTTAAATAGCTAATTAGCTACTTAAGAGTTACATGTAGGCGGAAATAGACACTGCTGACAGCTCTGAGAACAACAGCAGCTCCTATACACCTGAAAGAATGCTATCAGCGGTATCCTGCTGAGAACTCAGTGTGCGGTGCTGGTAAGAGTCCTCTCTGACTTTTAGCTTGCTAGTGCACGGTGGCAGAGTGTTTAGACGCAACGGTTATCGCTCAACAGATGGCTTTTAAGCAAATTTTGAGCGATAAGCATTGTGTCTAAATGGGCCTTTAGTAATAGGAGAAATCCAATATAGCTTAACAAAGATGTAAAGGGGGCAATAAACAGTAGAACATAAAGTGTTGAAACTATTAAAACAAGAAGGCAGAGAAGAAGCTCTAAGAGCATATAAGGAAAAAAAATAAACTATGTAAAAATCAGATAGAAGAGCAAAGACTTATTGCTAAAGAGAGGAAAACTAACCCTAAAGTGTTCTATAAGGACTCTATAATGAAAGGATCTGTTCAACTGGATTGGCGCACAGCCTATGTGGTGCCTGCCACGTACAGGAAAAGTGAGGAGAGGGGATGATACTTATCGATCCTACCTCTTTCCCTGATTACTCACGGATAGACTATTCCGAGGGCACTTGCCACTACCAACCATCATGGCAGAGCCTTGATCAATCACACTAGCATGATTTCAAGCTTGAATTCGAAAGCATACAGGCTGATTTGTATCCAGCTTTCCTGGGCTTCTGTAAACATGAAAAGCGAAAGCACGAATCACACCTGATCCGTTATAACGCACTCCAGCACTCTACAATGCCATGCACTATACACATGCTGCCACCACCAGTTTTTTTACAGGTAAGCTGGAACAAAGAGTTATGAATTATGAACACAATCTTCGGAGTTATGATTCATTTTTAAAACGGACAAGGCTGACTTATAAATTGCAGATTTATTCTAGATAAAGACTAGCAGTGCAAAATATAGATATATACAAAAGCTATACAAAAAAGGTTGTTACACTGGAGTATAAGAAAATGCAGTATTAATACAATTTAGATTGACAATTTTGATAAAGAACGCACTCAGTTTTAAAGCATCTGCAGAACCACACCCTAGCGGGCCTTTTCCTAACATCATCAAGGCGGGTTGAGTATATGCAGGGCAGATCTGTAGGAAACCCTGATTTAAATATTTCGGCCATATTTCCCAAGAAAGCGATCCAATGGGGAGGATATGACCGTCATGTTTAATATCAGGAATTTCCCCATCCATAGACACTAAGCATGATACATAAATTAGGCCCAGGTACGAAGATATGTAATTTGGGGTGTTCTGGTCCTCAACGCATATAGATGCGTTTTATTTGGTTGGCCTGCCCGATTCTGAAAATATATTTCATATCAGGCTAGGCCCTTCAGATGACCAAATAACCTTTATTAATAGATTCTTAATCTCGGCACCGATTTGTCTGTGAGACAGCCTTGGTGACACAGTTCCTTAGTAAGAGGTCATTTAGCATTTCCTTGTTACTGGCTAATTTTATTGCCAGTGGAACAAATGGTTTCCTGTACATCACAAGACCTGGACAGCTGTGAGGGAGGAAGGGGAGATTAGAACATTAAATTCATTCAGCTTTCCCAGAGTCCTGACAAATTCCAAATATCTAACTACATACAATGGCTGCCATAGAGCCAGCATACTGAATGGGCTAACATAGAATGGATGCTGAGGCACAAATTGTCTGACAGCCTAAAGTCTCTACATCGCACTTCTCCTTTTTAGATGGGTGATGGTGGTTGATCTCTTCGGATCACTTCCAAAGCCCATCCCTGACATATAGTAAGGCCTTAGTCACACGGGCGTTTTTTCACGCGATTTGCGCATCGCATGACGGATGCGCATGCGCAAATCGCGTGACCGGCGCCGAAAAATCGCCCGAAAATCTGCTCCTAGCCGCGTTTCATTAGAAACGGGCCGGAGCTGTCCAGCGCATTGCATTCAATGGAGCCGGCAATACAGCCGGCTCCATTGAATGCAAGCGATGCGGGCGAGTGTGGGATGAATTGTCGGGAAGGGGTTAAATATATAAGCCCTTCCCTGCAATGCATCCTGAAAAGTGAAAAAATAAAAAAAAATGTATGTACTTACCTGCTCCCAGCAGCCTGAGATCCCCGGGGCTGTCCTGCAGTGGGTGTGAAGGGGGTGTGACTCAGGCTTGCCCCTGATTGGCTCAGCGCTGAGCCAATCAGAGGCAAGTCTCAGTCACATCCATTCATGAATTCATGAATGGGTGTGACTGAGATCAGCCTCTGATTGGCTCAGGCTGAGCCAATCAGGGGCAAGCCTGAGTCACACCCCCTTCACACCCACTGCAGGACGGCCGCGGGGATCTCAGGCTGCCGGTAGCAGGTGAGTACATCCTTTTTTTTTATTTTTTCACTTTTCAGGATGCATTGCAGGGAAGGGGTTATATATTTAACCCCTTCCCGACAATTAACCCCGCGCACGCCGGCAGCCCATTGCTTTCAATGAAGCGGCTGTATTGCCGCTCCATTGAATTCAATGGGCAAACATCGTTCTTCTTTGCCACAGCTGTTCCAGCTGTGGCAGAGAAGAATGATTTGTCTTCTATATGTTCTCAATGGGGTCGGCGCTGCTGCCGCCGGCCCCATTGAGCGCATATAGAGAAGAGAACAGGAATCGCAGATCGCAGATAGGTGCGATCTGCGATTTCTGTTCTCTAATTTATCGGACGAGTGCATAAAAAGCGCTCATGTGTCCGATACCATTGCAAAGCAATGGTTTTAAAAAAATCGCCGGACGCATGCGCATGCGCAAATCGCGGCAATAAACGCCCGTGTGACTGAGCCCTCAGGGGGAAGGATGTCAGCTCAGCTTTTCTAGTGTCTAGTGACAAAATATGTGACAAAGTCCCAACATCACAGTGCGGATGCATCTCAGTCTATACATCACAGTGGTGATATTCAAAAAGAAGTTAAAAAGTTAACCTGGAAAGTACAGTCCGGTAAGTCTGACTTCTATTATGGGTAAAATGTTTGAAGGGTTTCTAAGAGCTGCTATCCTGGAGAACCTCAAGGAGAATGGTTGTATAACTGCGTATCAGCATGAGTTTATGAGAGATTGATCCTGTCAAACCAACTTGATCAGCTTCAACAAGGAGGTAAGTTCTAGACTGGACTGGGGAGTCACTGGATCTTGTGTATCTGGACTTTTCCAAAGTGTTTGAAACTGTGCCGCATAAAAGGTTGGTGTATAGAATGAGAATGCTTGGTCTGGGTGAGAATATGTGTGTAAGTGGGTAAGTAACTGGTCAGTGATAGAAAGCAGAGGGAGGTATGAATGGTACATACTCTGATTGGGTCACCAATACTACCACAGAGGTTGATTTTGTGGCTTATTCTTTTTAATATATTTGATAATGACCTGGTAGGATTGTGCAGTAAAATATATCAATATTTGCAGACGATACAAAACTATATAAAGAGATTAACACAAGAGAGGATGCAAGAGGATCGCAAGAGGATTTGGATAAATTGGGGGCAGAAAATTGACAGATGGGATTTAACACTGATAAATGTAAATTTCTGCACGTGGGCAGAGGAAATACATGTCACCATAACACGCTAAATGGGAAACACTCCACAAAGCAATTATAGTGTATCCAGCAGCACAGAGCCCTTAATCCCGAGTATGGGAGAGGTATATGGAACAGATGCCAAGCCAACCAGGGGATTGTGAACCAACAATCCTAAAATCGTGAAAATATAGAAAAACAGTGGCAGCACAAATCTTTATTACTCCATAATCCGACATATAGGCAGTGTTTCGATCTATAAGATCTTTTTCAAGCCTAAAACAGACATACAACATATAAATATATATATACATATAAAACATAGCATTTTACAAAAAAATGGTACAATATATACCACTATCTGATAGGACAATTTTATCTGGTGTTCACACGGAAAATCTTCTGACGTCGTGGTTACTTTAGAGATACCGAGGAAAAAAATATGTTCACCATTTGGCATGGTTCTTCGCGTTACGCAGGAAACACCACATGGAGGCAACCATGCAACGTTTCCTTTATATAAAATGACATCAGGAAGTGAGAGAATTAGATTCCGTATGAAAAATTTGGAGGCTAATTCTTTTGCACTTAGAACTGAATAATTGAGTTGGGACCCATTAGCTTTTCCTATTTATGACATAATCAATGTTCGTGCCAAATTTCAAATTTCTATGACATCGGGAAGTGAGAGAATTAGATTATGTACGTAAAAGTTGGACGCTAATTTTTTTGCACTTAAAATTGAATAATCGAGTTGGGACCCATTAGCTCTTCCTATTTTGGGCATAATCTATGCTTGTGCCAAATTTCATATTTCTACAACATCAGGAAGTTGGAGAATTAGTGGCGAGTCAGTCAGTGAGTGAGTCAGTGAGGGCTTTCGTCTTTATTTATATATATATATAGATTATCAAAAAATTATTTTTTGTAATAATAAGAAACTTTTTTTCCACTTATCTTCATTTTTTTAGTCTCCATTTGGGACTTGAACTTGCGCTTGTTCAATCGCTTATACCATATACTGTAATACTTCAACATTGCAGCTTTTGATATTTGTGCAGGCATTCTATTAAGATAATCCACACGCCTGTCTTACTAGGCAGCAATACCTGGTCGGCATCTTGAAATGTCATCTTTAGAGGCCATTCCGGCCCCCAAATTCCGATTACCGCATTTAAAGTGTTAAATTGTGTCTGGGTGTTAGCTGTCAAAACAACTGATACTTGTTGTGTATGGAGACAGCTTGGCTTACAAACCAACGCCATATTACTCCTGCACACCTAGGACGTACATATACATCCTAGGTAACTAAGGTGTTAAAGGGGTTTCCAGGCACAAATACTGTTGGGTATTCAGGATAGGCCACCAATAGTTGATCAGCCGGAGTCCGCTGCTTGGGAACCCAACTGACCAGCGGAGCGGGCACATTCTATCAGTGTTGCCGTACACAGGGGTCGTTGCAGAAGCCGATGCTATGACCCTTGAGTAATGGCTAGCACTTCTAATTGCCAGCACAGTTCCCACTGATTTCCATTAGATCCCAGCCTGCAGTTACAAACGCTGGTCACGACATGGGGGTCAGAGCTTCGGGATCTGTGTATAGTGGTGTTGACATCAGCTGATTGTCTGGATTTCCAAGCGCCGGAATCCGTCCAATCAACTAAGGATACCTCATGAGTAGCCTGGGAAACCCCTTTATTGTAAGATCTTGGTTTCAGTGTTTTTGAGCACACAAGCTCATGTTTGTGTAGAGGAGTGTGCCATGCACAAACTTTGCACACCTTGATGATTGTTACACGGTACATGTGTGTGATCTCCACTTACATGGGAGTTTTTGCTGCAATTTTATGTTTTAGCCAATTTTTATGAAAATTATATCTATTGAACCCAAAGTTACATGAAGGTGGACACAGTGGTCACCGCCCATCCAGACAACGGCCATCATTATGCTGCCTGCTTCCAAGACGCATATAAGGTTATAGGCGCACTTACTTTTCAAGATCTGTAATTCCTGTATTTTACAGAATATTAACTTTTTTTAAATTTACAACTTAAAGGCACATTTCTGAAGATGTGTGCCTGCCGCCCCCGAGGTATATATGAGCTCTCCACATGGAGAACATCTATTTTTTCAGAGGAGTTCTGCATTTCCTCTCGGTTGCACTTTTAGCCACTAAAATAAATTTAAAGCATTTTTTTTTCATTACAGTCTGAAGCTAAATCGTACGTGTAACATGCTGGTGTGGATTTAGTGCCGACTGGCGGGTTTTTATGTTTAGTCAGTTTTTATTAAAGTTTTGTGAATATTATAAAATTAACAGTAGCACAAAGGCCTCGAAGGACCATATAAAAGTATGGAAACGGGAGGCGTACCATTTTCTTATGTAATTTCAAAACATATTTTATGCATTTCTCCTTTTGATTTGTGATTCGGTAATTTTTACATTATATTGTTATTGGACGGGGGGATCCCCTAGAACTTATGAAATCAATTATTCTAACTTTCGCATTGCCTGATCCATGGATCGGTTTTACTGTAGTTATTATAATTAGAGAGATAGCTATTAGAGATGAGCGAGTATACTCGCTAAGGCTCATTACTTGAGGGAGTAGTGCCTTAGCCAAGTATCTCCCCGCTCGTCTCTAAAGATTCCTCTCCTCAGATTTAGGTCTTGAGAGGGTGCAGAAGCTGATGTGACTGTGTCTTCCTCCCCATATGACTTGCATGAAGGCAGGTTGTAGGCATTTAAAGAAGTTCATGGGGGCTAGATAGGCAGGGTCTGGAAATAGTACAGGAAGCAAGGGATGACGTCCATCTTTGGCATGTTTGTTCGGCCAAACTAGGAGAGATATTTTTTGTCATAGTTATTCAAGTTTTTTATTGTGCAATCCAGCAAGGGGAGATAGTCCAAGGTGTATAGAGCAGCGAGGTCCTGGGGAATTAGGATACCTGAGTATTTGATATAGGAATTTCTCCATTTAAATGGGACCTGTTGCTGAATTTCAGAGGATGGCAAGGAGATATTTAGCGCTTCTGATTTAGTGATATTTAGTTTTCCATATTTTTGGACCTCCGCTAAAATTGATGGGAGTAAAATTTGTGGTTGGGTAACATATAGAAGCAGATCTTCAGCATATAATGAGGCCTTGTACTGCTGGGACCCAATGGTGAGACCGTGTACACTGGGGCTCCACCACAAGGCTATAGCAAGATGTTCCATAACCAGTGCAAAGAGTAACGGAGATAGAGGGCAGCCCTGTCTGGGGCCGCTATTAATGGAGAATGGATTTGAGTCTAGTGGTTTTTTTTTTAAATCAGATAATTTTTATTGAAATGATATTTCTGAATACAATTACACCTTATTTCTACACATTTATAGCTGCAGAAGTATAATATCCATAGAACATATCATTACTGTTGTGATCGTGACCAAAGCGGACTGGGTACGCACACAGGTTTCTGGCAAACTGACCCTGTGCTACCAGGAAGTTAACCTGGCCCTACCTAAGTGGGGACATTGCCCCAATAAGGACAGCCCAGTGGTCTTCGGATCTGGGCCCTAGCTGATCCTAGGAGCCACTCACCAGAACAGGATACATACACAGGCCACATGACAGGGACTGAACAACAGGACACACAGAGCTAGAATACAGAAGCCAAAATGCAAATACTAATAGATGATACGCTGAATATAAATACCAGGTATTAGTTGACGTTTTGTACAAGACGTGAAAGCTAGCAGGCCACTTCATGGCTCCTAGCTATACTGCTAGTCCCTACACTAACCAGGAGTACAGCAGAACCGGACAGAGTTCACACAGCACGCTGCAACAGGACACAAACAGCAGGTCACACAGCAAGCTAACACAAAACTGACAGAATATAAAGGCACAAACGGACATGAACCAGCAAGACACAGATCACACAGCAAGCTTCCAACAGGAACAGGACAGATACATCCAAACAGTACAAGACCAGCTTCAGACTGACAAGAGCTCGGTTTATATGTGAGCCCAGATCCAGGATAGAGATGAGCGAACACGTTCGGCTCCGCCCCTTTTTCGCCTGAACACCGAACTTTGCGAACACTTCAGTGTTCGGGCGAAAAAGTTCGGGGGCCGCCGTGGCAGCGCGGGGGAGTGCGGCGGGGAGTGGGGGGGAGAGGGAGAGAGAGAGGGCTCCCCCTGTTCCCCGCTACTGCCGCCCGCGCCGCCGCGCATCTCCCCGCCCCCCGGCGGCACCCGGACACTTACGCGCGAACACTGCAGTGTTCGGCAAAGCCGGTGTCCGGGTGCGGATGTGTCCGTAACGGACACGTTCGCTCATCCCTAATCCAGGAGATTGGCTAGCAGGAAGAACCACACCCAGCCAGCTCAATCAATTAACCCTGAGAGTGCTGTGCTGCTGGAAGCACAGTAGTACATGTCTCAGCAGCACATGTAACAATTACCCACCCAAACAGTACAATCATAAGAACATTTAAGCAAATCATAATCTCCCCCAACAAAATCAAAATGTAAAGTTTTTTCCCTAACTCTTCTCCCCCCATCTCCAAATCCCATCAGCTCTTCTACAATACCGTAATGCCTCCAGCACTCGATGTGAACTATCAATATATGGATTCGACCATCTTCCCCAAATGTCCTCAAACTTAGTCATACAGCCTCTTTTTGATATATCTTATATAAACTCTCCTATCTTTTTGACAAACCCTCCTGTTGGGGGACAGGGGTGGGCTTCATCCAACGGGCAGTAGATATATATAATCTCTCGTACCCCATTCCACAATTCACACAATTTTACAGAATCTCCAAATACATGAATTAAATCTGCGCTATTCATGTAACATTACGGACAGTCTGAGTTTAATCCAATACACGTTACACATTGTACGGGAGTGCAATAAATTTTATGCATTAAATGCGATGGTGATACTTGGTTACTTTCAGCTAGAGATATGATTGGACTCATCCACAAAAAGATTTGACATCACACCAATTGCAGTTACCACAACGATATGTAAGACATTGGGTCTTCCCAATAGGGTGGCCCGAAAATCGTCACTCATCTTGCTGTGTTAAGTCTTTCACCGTTCAGGTTCGCGAGAAAGCTGGGTAGCCAGACAACTGTCACTCTGCTATTTCCAGTTCCCACAGAAATCACCTGCTTTCCTTATGCTTCCCCCCTTTCCTTTTCATACAAACATGGGGGCAGTGACAGTATTATGCTAATTTGTATTTGGCCCTGGCTCTCTTTTGAAGCAAGAGACATGAGGCAGACAATCTGGCACCAGAGATAGATCATAGGAAAAATCATTAAAGGGATTATGGATCACCCAAAGGTCCTAGCGCAACAGATGTTATATTATCAAAACCAGGAGGGTGCTTTGGATCTAAGACATCCACTCCCATCATTATGCCCCCCCTGCAACCCTCTGAACAGCCTATATGTGTAGAAGCGCTTCAGCTGCATTTCGTGTTTGGTACCAATAGATAGCTGGGGTTATGATGTGCAGCATGGTAGCCATAATTTTCCCATGGGACCGCCAGCTGGGGAAATATGGCCCAAAAATTAAACTGGGTTTCCATCACAGTGGGCTATGCATATATTCAACACAACCCCACGGTGATGTTGAAAGGAGGCCATAGGAGGTGTGTTCTGAGGAGACCTTAAAGCAGAGACTTTCCCTCTCCCATGTGTTAGACTTCGGAGATAAGCTTATGCAAAGGGCTGATGATTGTTTCCGTGACTCCACACTACCGGGAGTTGGAGGAACCCCCTTTTTACTTCCAGCATTGTTTGTGTGTGTATGCCCGTATAGCCTTATACTCCCATCCTTTGTATATTATATATTTGCACTGCTAGTCTTTTTTCTTGAATAAATCTGCAATTTATTAGTTAAGCCTTGTCCATTGTGAAACGAACCATAACTCCGAAGATTGTGTTCATAATTCATAGTCTGGGTTCCATCTTACATTTAGCAGCTGGTGGTGGCAGTGAGTGTTTGTGGGTATTGTAGAGTACGGGAGCCGTTAGACTAGTTTAGGGGGTTGATTTGAGCTTTGGTTTCACATGCGTACAGAAACCTGGGAAAGCTGGGTACAAATCAGCCTGCATTCTCACAACTCCATGCTTGAAATTTCTGAATGAGTGATCGATCGAGACTCTACCATGACCAATGTTCGCAGCAGCGAGAGCGCTCAGAATAGTTGATCTATGATAGAGACAGGATCTGTTAGGTCTCCCTTTTCCTATCCGTGACCTTAAAGGGGTTGTCCCGCGAAACAAAGTGGGTCTATACACTTCTGTATGGCCATATTAATGCACTTTGTAATGTACATTGTGCATTAATTATGAGCCATACAGAAGTTATCAGAAATTTTTCACTTACCTGTTCCGTTGCTAGCGTCCTCGTTTCCATGGAGCCGTCTAATTTTCAGCGTCTAATCGCCAAATTAGACGCGCTTGCGCAGTCCGGGTCTTCTTCTTTTCTCAATGGGGCTCCGTGTAGCTCCGCCCCGTCACGTGCTGATTCCAGCCAATCAGGAGGCTGGAATCGGCAATGGACCGCACAGAAGCCCTGCGGTCCACCGAGGGAGAAGATCCCGGCGGCCATCTTCAGCAGGTAAGTAAGAAGTCACCGGAGCGCGGGGATTCAGGTAAGCGCTGTCCGGTGTTCTTGTTTAACCCCTGCATCGGGGTTGTCTCGCGCCGAACGGGGGGGCTGTTGAAAAAAAAAAAACCCGTTTCGGCGCGGGACAACCCCTTTAACGTATTAAAAATCACATTAGAGGGAGAAAATGCAACTGTAGATGTTTCAGGAGTATTTTTTACCAGGGTTGCATGAGGAGTTGAACAAGCAAATTTTGCCAACCAGTTTGCCTCATCGTGGCATTTCTCAGTAAAGTGATCAAAATGGTCAAAGCGTTCCGTGCGTTCCACATAATCGCCCCACTCAATATTCACTATTGCCTCCAATGTTGCACACGAAGCCGCAAAGTGCAAAGGGTTCGCAGTAGTGTTCACACATACCCGAGTGCCATCATGAAGCACATGTGCACCGCCGGCTACTTTCCTCCTCGTCATCACAACTCGGTTAAACAATAGACCGGCCTCATAACAAACTAGCCTCCGCTATCGCCGTCCTCCGCTTCTCCCCTCTCGTTTCCTCACAACAGGAACAATGGTGCAGCACAACCAAAGGCCCAGGGACAGCGGGGCAGCGCAGCCGAGTCACAAACACCGGCCAGGAGAAAACCAAGGCAGCGCAACAGGTGGGAGCTCTCCTGGTGTCTCACATCACGCTGGGTGCCGCACTCCTACATGTCTACACCGGGATCTATTATTGTTACACGGTACATATGTGTGACCGCCGCATGCCACTTCAACATGTCTACACCGGGATCTATTATTGTTACACGGTACATGTGTGTGACCGCCGCATGCCACTTCAACATGTCTACATCGGAATCTATTATTGTTACACGGTACATGTGTGTGACCGCCACCGGCATGCGACTTCTACATGTCTACACTGGGATCTATTATTGTTACACGGTACATGTGTGTGACTGCCACCGGCATGCGACTTCTACATGTCTACACTGGGATCTATTATTGTTACACGGTACATGTGTGTGACCGCCGCTGGCACGCCACTTCTACATATAATTGTATGTTTTAGAACATAAGTTTAATACAAAGTTACATGAAGGTGGACACAGCGGTCACAGTTCATCCAGGCAATGGCAATCCGTATGCTGCCTGTTTCCAGGAGGCATCTAGGACCTATAGGCGCACTTACTATTCCAGGTGAGCAATTCTTGTATTTTACAGAATGTTCACTTTTTAAAATTTACAACTTAACCAAATGTTCGGCCTTTTCCTTTCTGTTGATGTTATAAACATACAGCGGATAAGTCTACACCCCCCTGTTACACTGCCAGGGTTTGTCATTCCCCTTCCATGTGACCCGTTATCTGTACAATCCCACTGGGGACCAAACTATGTCTTTTAGGGTGGAAAAATGAAACTAAAATAATGTGTTTACACCCTCTTATATCCGGGGGTGTGGTTGTGTTCAGAATTAACCAATCACATGTAACCTCCTGATACATAGCAGTCAGCACTCCGCTGCCTTTATTTATAGTGATTCTGGGTTCCCCCATATAAAGTTCGGCTCTTCTAGGAGGATTTTCCTGACATTTTCTGTGTTGGTCCATAAAGATCTTACAGAACATCAAAAGGTCTGATTGTTGGAAGGAGTCAGTCAGGAGAAGGAGGCGAAACATCTCCAAGACATTATATATAACATGCAGCACAGGGGAGACCATCAGCAAAAAGGGGATTAATGGCCCAATAGTGACATCACCAAGAACCGGACATCCCTCAGAAACTGCTGAAAAACACAAAAGAGCATTGTTCTAGAAGGCCAAAAGGCCAACAGCAACATAAAAGGAGCTGCAGGAGTTTCTGGCGAGTCCTGGTTGTGTAGTCATGTGACATCTCCCGTGTTTTTCATATATCCAGGCAGTGGGGGAAGGGATAAGGCTTTACTACTAACAGAGATCATACAAGTTGGCCATGTGCTTCCAGAACCTCCATCATATCAGCAGAAGTCTGTGGAGAACGTGTTCTGTCTGAGGAGACCGAGGGGGACCTTGTCGGCCAGAATCCCAGAAGGTCAGTTTGGTGTAAAGCCAACACTGCAGTAAGCAGAAGACCCCAAAACCGCAGTAAGGATGGTGGGTGCTGCATTATGGGGGGCTGTTTATCTGGAACTGTAACAGTAAGGGAATTATCAAGAGTCCCAACTATCCGTCCATTCTGGACCAAAACCTTCAAATCTCTGCTGGAAAGCTGGAGATGAAGAAGAAATTCTTCATAGCAAGTCTATGGGTGACCTGTAGAGGGTGCTACACTCCAATGCCCAGACCTGAACCCAATAGCAGATCTATGGGGGACCCAAAGAGGGTGCTGCACACCAGAACCCAGAGCTGAACCCCATAGCAAATCTGCAGGGGGACCTGAAGAAGGCGCTACACATCAGAGCCTGGACCTGAACCCCATAGCAGACCAGTGGAGGACCTAAAGAGGGCGCTACACACCAGAGCCCAGAACTCAACCTCATAACAGATTTGTAGGGGACCTGAAGAGGGCGCTACACATCAGAGCTTGGACCTGAACCCCATAGCATATCTGCAGGTGACCTGAAGAGGGCACTAAACACCAGAGGGCAGACCTGAACCCAATATCAGATCTGCGGGTGACCTGAAGAGGGAGCTACACACCAGAGCTTAGACCTGTACCCCATAGCATATCTACGGGGGACCTGAAGAGGGCGCTACACACCAGAGCTCGGACCTGAACCGCATAGCAGGCCTGTGGGGACCTGAAGAGGGCGCTACACCAGAGCCCGGACCTGAACCCCATAGCAGGTCTGTGGGGGATCTGAAGAGGGCGCTACACACCAGAGCCTGGACCCGAACACCATAGCTGATCTGCAGGGGGACCTAAAGAGGGCGCTACACACCAGAGCCCAGAACTCAACCTCATAAGAGATTTGTAGGGGACCTGAAGAGGGCGCTACACATCAGAGCTTGGACCTGAACCCCATAGCATATCTGCGGGTGACCTGAAGAGGGCGCTAAACACCAGAGGGCAGACCTGAACCCAATATCAGATCTGCGGGTGACCTGAAGAGGGCACTAAACACCAGAGGGCAGACCAAAACCCAATATCAGATCTGCGGGTGACCTGAAGAGGGAGCTACACACCAGAGCTTAGACCTAAACCCCATAGCATATCTACGGGGGACCTGAAGAGGGCGCTACACACCAGAGCTCGGACCTGAACCCCATAGCAGATCTATGGGGGAGCTGAAGAGGGTGCTACAAGCCACAGCCCAGACCAGAACCCCATAGCAGATCTATGAGGGACCTGAAGAGGGCACTAAACACCAGACGGCAGACCTGAATCCAATAGGTGATCTGCAGGGGGACCTGAAGATGACGCTACACACCAGAGCCCAGACCTGAACCCCATAGCAGATGTATGGGGGACCTGAAGTGGGCGTAACACACACAGCCTGGCCCTGAATCCCATAGCTGATCTGCAGGGGTCCTGAAGAGGGCGCTACACAGCAGAGCCCAGACCTGATCCCCATAGCAGATGTATGGGGGACCTGAAGAGGGCGCTACACACCACAGCCCGGCCCTGAATCCCATAGCTGATCTGCAGGCAGACCTGAAGAGGACGCTACACAACAGAGCCCAGACCTGAACCCTACAGCAGATCTATGAGGGACTTGAAGAGGGCACTACACACCTGAGCCCAGACCTGAACCCCATAGCAGATCTGCAGGGGGACCTGAAGAGGGCGCTGCACACCAGAGCCCGAGCCTGAACCCCATAGCAGATCTGCAGGGGGACCTGAAGAGGGCGCTACACACTAGAGCCAGGATCTGAACCCCATAGTAGATCTACGGGGGACCTGAAGAGGGCGCTACACACCAGAGCCCAGACCTGAACCCCATAGCAGATCTGCAGAGGGACCTGAAGAGGGCGCTACAAACCAGAGCCCGGACCTGAACCCCATAGCAAATCTGCAGGGGGACCTGAAGAGGGCGCTACACACCTGAGCCCAGACCTGAACCCCATAGTAGATCTACGGGGGGACCTGAAGAGGGCGCTACACACCAGAGCCCGGACCTGAGCCCCATAGTAGATCTACGGGGGACCTGAAGAGGGCGCAACACATCAGAGCCCAGACCTGAACCCCATAGCAGATCTACGGGGGGACCTGAAAAGGGCGCTACACACCAGAGCCCAGACCTGAACCCCATAGCAGATCTACGGGGGGACCTGAAGAGGGCGCTACACACCTGAGCCCAGACCTGAACCCCATAGCAGATCTACGGGGGGACCTGAAGAGGGCGCTACACACCAGAGCTCGGACCTGAACCCCATAGCAGATCTACGGGGGGACCTGAAGAGGGCGCTACACACCAGAGCCCAGACCTGAACCCCATAGCAGATCTGTGGGGGATCTGAAGAGGGCGCTACACACCAGAGCCCAGACCTGAACCCCATAGCAGATCTATGGGGGGGCCTGAAGAGGGCGCTACACACCAGAGCCCAGACCTGAACCCCATAGCAGATCTGTGGGGGGACCTGAAGAGGGCGCTACACACCACAGCCCGGACCTGAACCCCATAGCAGATCTGTGGGGGGACCTGAAGAGGGCGCTACACACCAGAGCCCGGACCTGAACCCCATAGCAGATCTATGGGGGACCTGAAGATGGCGCTACACACCAGTGCCCGGACCTGAACCCCATAGCAGATATGCGGGGCACCTGAAGAGGGCGCTACACACCAGAGCCCGGACCTGAACCCCATAGCAGATCTATGGGGGACCTGAAGATGGCGCTACACACCAGTGCCCGGACCTGAACCCCATAGCAGATCTGTGGGGGACCTGAAGAGGGCGCTACACACCAGAGCTCGGACCTGAACCTCATAGCAGATCTACGGGGGACCTGAAAAGGGCGCTACACCCCAGAGCCCGGACCTGAACCCCATAGCAGATCTGTAGGGGACCTGAAGAGGGCGCTACACACCAGATGCTCTCACAAAGAAGAGTGGGACAAGATCTACTGGTGAGGATGCATGATGCCAATAGTCACCGACCCTCAGAGACTGAATGCCATCATAAGGTCACAGGGGACATCAACAAAGTATTACTTATAGGGTGTGTATATTAATGCAACAACATTAACGAAGCGCTACCCCCCGTCCCCCCTTCACCACCACCACCGGTGGTCCTGACATGAGGGGACACACAGACCTGCAGAGCCGGACAGCAGCAGTGAGCTTCCAGGACCTGTGATGATGTCACCATCATGTGACCACCTGTGTGGGAGGAGTCAGGGATCACGTGACCAGGAGGGAACAGTGGATACAGAACAGCTGGTGGTGTTCCCTTCTGGATGAGCTGAAGGGAGCCGGATGTAGAATAATAAGAATAACCTTTGTGTAGCGCCAGTATATTCTGCAGCGCTTAGAAGATGGGGGAATAGAAACAAAACCCCAGTTACATGTAATAATCAGCTGGAAACAGTAGTAACATAGTAACATAGTTCGTAAGGCTGAATGAAGACAATGTCCATCTAGTCCAGCCTGTCTAGCCTCCTGTTTTGTTGATCCAGAGGAAGGCAAAAAAAAACCAAGAGCAGAAGCCAAATAGCCCTTTTGGGGAAAAAATTCCTTCCCGACTCCCTAATGGCAAAACTGTTTCGTGGAGGGCTGTTTGTCAGGCTGTGCTGCTGGGATCTGTTGTACTGCAGGGTTCCAGGAGCACACCTTCACAGGTGAGGGATAATTGAGCTGGCTGGGTGTGGAGTTCCTCCTGCTAGCCATCCCCATGGGTCTGCTACATATATATTTACAATCCCCTCTGTAAGAGGAAGCTGATATCTCTTCTCTCTATTGGTTTGTAGTCTTGCATGCCTGTATGTGTGTTAGGTGTGTGAACAGTGACAGGTCCAGTGTCTGTGCCGGTGGCCAGATATCAGTCCTGTTCAGGGCTCACTCTGTCTCTGTGGTTGAACGGGCTCTATGTGTGGTGGCTGCAGGAGAGGTTGGTGTCCCTGGACTCCTGGTTAGTGTAGGGACTAGCGGTATAGCCAGGAGTCATGAAGTGGCCCGCTAGCTTCCATATTTTGATCAAAATGTCAACTAATACCTGGCATTAATATTCAGCTTTACACCTGCTACTAGTGGTTGCCTTTTGTTGGCTGTATGGTGTGATTCCGACTCTGTGTGTCAGCTTACTCCAGTTGTTCCAGTCATGGTGGCATGTTTATGTGTCCTATCCTGGGTGCGTGGTTCCCAGGAGCAGCAAGGGCCCAGATCCGAAGACCGCTGGGCTGCCCTTTATAGGAGCGATGTCATTCTCCCTGTAGTTCAGGGCTCAAGTAAGTCATTGTACCTAAACCTTGTAGTAGATAGGGAGAGGTGTACATCTGTGGTAGTTTCTTGTGTTCTCTATCTGGCATGGGCATTCGTGTGGGCCCGGTGCGAAGTTGCCCACACGAATGTAACAGAGTTCTGCCCCAACGAGCCTACATACTACAGATAATGGAGTGATACAGGAGGTAAAGGGGCGGGAGATGTGCACTGTATGGCGAGATGGCGATGTGCACGGTATGGCGAGATGGCAATGTGCAGGGTATGGCGAGATGGAGAGTGAGGGATGCTATACACATAGAAAATGGTCAGGCCGTGTGGTGGCTAAATTGGTATGACTGCAGGGGGAGGTTGATGGTGGCTAGCAGGGATTGCAGTCAATAGGTCAAGGAACATGTGAAAGAACCGATAGGAAAGCATGGGCTTCACATACGTGCAATTTCTTGCATTGTCATATTGCGCTAAAATCATGTGACTTTGTCGCCCGTGCGAGAGGCCTAAACCAACACAATTAGACTTCTACTGTTTGCCTGGTGGTTAATCCCTTATATCAGTGGTGGCGAACCTATGGCACGCGTGCCAGAGGCAGCACGCAGAGCCCTCCCTACTGGCACGTGCCCCATCGGCCGCTCACCACTTGTGAATACCAGCAGGGGCCGCAGCTCCCCTGCCGGCATTCACAAACGGCACTGCTAGCCGCGCTGATCCCGGCACACACTGACTTCACTGTGCAGCTGTAATCCCCCTCCCCCCTGCCCCAACGTCTCCTACTACTTGGTTCCGCCGGGAGGGGGGAGGCGTCCGGCAGCAGACTGAAGTCAGAGTGTGTGCTGGGAGCATATTAACTCTTTCTTCCCCACTTCTGCCGCAATCAGCAATTCCCAGCAACATGATTGGTTGTTTGGGTTGGCTGAGCTTCCAGGAGGAGGAGGCAAGTATGTGAGTCTCGGGAGGGGCACTATGGGGTGTCACTACTGCACGGGGGGCTGCTGTGGGGTGTCACTACTACACTGGGGGCCGCTGGGGGGTGTCCTTAATGCACTGGGGGCCGCTGGGGCCGCTGTGGGTGGGGGTCACTAACACCGCTGGGGCCGCTGTGGGGTGGGGGTCACTATCACTGCTGGGGCCGCTGTGGGGGTCACTATTACCGCTGGGGCCGCTGTGATGTGGGGGTCACTATTATGGCTGGGGGGGTGGGGGTCACTATTACTGCTGGGTGGGGGTCACTATTATCGCTGCAGCTGTTGGGGGGAGGTGTCACTATTACCGCTGCGGGGTGGGGGTCACTATTACCGCTGGGACTGCTGTGTGGTGGGGGTCACTATTATCGCTGTGGGGGGTCACTATTACTGCTGGGGCCGCTGTGATGTGGGGGTCACTATTACCACTGGGGCTGCTGGGGGGGGGGGGGTCACTATTACCGCTGGGGTATGTTTACAGGTGGCGGAAATGGGCAGGGCTGTTTCAAAATAGAGAGGATGCAGATTTTGACTACTTTTTGGATGCGGAAATGCTGCAGAATTTTCCACAGAAATTTGCGCTGAGGACATTCTGCAGTATTTCCGCATCCAAAAAGCAGTCAAAATCTGCACCCTGTCTATTTTGAAGCGGCCCTGTCCTTTTTTTTGAATGAGGGGGGTAAAATCATACGTAGTGATAAGCCCGGCCCCTGACATGTTGGCACTTTGCGATAAATAAGTGGGTTTTAGGTTGCAGTTTGGGCACTCGGTCTCTAAAAGGTTCGCCATCACTGCCTTATATTATTACAAGTGGTGGAGGAAGCGGGCAGGAATAGAGCCGTTGGTAGATGTCCTGAGTTAAAACAGCAGTAAGGTGGCATACAAACCTTGCAAGCAATGAAGGAGCTGGTGAAACAGATGTTTCAGATGATTGCTCAGCAACAAAAGGCCCATGTTGAGTCTGTGCAAACTCAGCGGGAGACAACCAACTCCTTATAAAGCAGATGGCAAGTATCAAGGCTACAGATACCGAGGATCTCTTCAGTAAAAATGCCAGTCTGGTCTTACTGAGGACAGTGAGAGGGACGTTTCAGAAAATGACCCCAGAGGACGTGAAGGCCTTGATGATTTTTGAGAGAGTGGCAGAAAAGTGAGAACTTGCTGTCAGAGCAATGGGCAGAGGTGTCAGAAAGCATACTATGATTTAGGCCAATCACTTTATTCTAACATCTACCATGCTCTAGGTCTCAATGCAGTTAACACTTCTTGGATGAAGATCCCCTTATGCCCTAACATCAAAAAACCTTCATGCTTGATTGCATTCATTTTATTTTAAACATTATTATTTCATTTTTAATAATCAATTTTGCATTCAAGTAAGGGGTACCGCAATGGGCACTACATTTATACCTGGTTACGCCAACATATTTATGGTCACATTTGAAAATTCATTGGGGGACACAGATTGGTATATTGATGACATTTTAATAATTTCTGACGGGACCATGAAAAGCTTGAAGTGTTTTGTTGAACATTTGAACTACAACCAATGGGGTTTAGCATTTGCAGCTACTTTTGACCCATTCAGAATAATCTTCCTACATGTGGTACTCTATATCATGAATAATACAATACATACGAGGGCTTATTATAAAGAAGTAGATTCCAACAGCTATTTAGATGAGCGATTTTGCGCATGCATAGGTGTGCTTTTAAAAAAAAACAAAAAAAAAACGCACATCGCGTGTAGAAAAATCACGTGACCGGGTGCATTTGCACTCACGTGTCCTATCTTTTGCAGGTGCGATTTCCCCCCCCCCCCTTCTAAAAACGTACATGTGACCGCTTTTATTGGAAAGCATTGGCTCTACTAGAGCCAATTTTCTTTTCAGTGTACCTATACATGCGCTAAAAAAATTGCTCGTCTGACCGCAGCCTCAAAGAAAACAGCTATCCCCTAAAACTCGTCGAATCAGCTTTTACGGAGTTCTTGAGAAAGAAACACACAAAAACAGAAGTAGGGACGACTTTGTGAAAACAACTCCTTTCGTAACCACCTAGAGTACCCACCATTCCACTGTGGAATTCGTTGTAGCCAAACACTGCGGCTCTCTTAGAGGAGATCCGTTCCTAAAAGATAAAACATCTGAAAACCCTATCTTTGTCTTTAGGAAAGCTAAAAACTAGAGATGAGCGAGCACACTCGTCCGAGCTTGATGCTCGAGATGCTCGTTACTCGAAACGAGCACCACGCGGTACTCGAGTCAATTCCATTTTCTTCCCCGCATGTTTAGCGCCATTTTCTAACCAATAAACATGCGGGGAAGGCATTACCAGTTCCTCCTGTGACGTGCTAGCCCTATCCCAACCCCCTGCAGTGAGTGGCTGCCGAAATCAAGTGACCGCCGAGTATTTAAAGCGGTCTCCCGATGGGAGATCAACAGTTCTTTGACCGCGTCCGAGAGACCTTGCAGAAAAACGTCCTTCAGGGCACTATCGTTCCACGCAGTGTCACCCGCATAGCGTCTGAAATTGGAGCAATAATCCTCCACACAAAGCGCCCCCTGATGCAGCGCCAGCAACCGTGAAACTGCCAACCCCATCACCGAAGGGACAACAGGTTTCGACAAAGGCTTATGGAACCCCCTGCGACCCCTCCTTTTGCGATTTCCAGAGGACCGGTACCCCTTCTGTCCCACCCTGTACGGCTCAAATACCGACAGACTCTCCTCACAACGCAACTGCATACGAGACCCCACCCCTTTCTTCCGTCCCCCCTGCAGAGCATCGGTGGCGACATCAGCAGCAGGGCAGGCGGACGGGGTGTGAAGGTAAGTGAGACCTCGGGGACTGAGTGTGGTATCGACTGAGCAGGGAGGAAGGGAAGCACGATGGCTATGGCAGGACGGCCCCCACTGGGTTAGCTCCCCAGTGGCCCAATCGAATTGGGGGTTGTGCAACGCCAGCCACGGCATCCCTAGTACCATGTCTACCGACATTTTCTCCATCACCAGGAATGATAGACCTTCCGAATGGCGACCCCCCCACCGTGAGTTGTAACACTGGGGTCCTCCATCGTACCAAGCCCGAAGCAAGAGGAGTAGCATCAATGCTAGCAAAACGAATTGGCGTCTTCAGCGCCACAAATTCAGCCCTCAGGGGCTCAACGAGACGCATGCTTACCAGGTTAGCGGCTGCTCCGGAATCAATAAACGCCTGCCCTAGGCGGGAGAAGTTCCGGAATCTAACCTGGCAGGGTATCAGAAGTCTAGGACGTACCTGTGGTCCTAGGCGACCCTCCCTGCAATCGCCTAGGACTGGGAGTCTTTCTGCCGATTTAGACTGTGGATGCTGAGGCCTCCGGGGGCAGGTTATCACCTGATGTCCAGCTTTCCCGCAGTAGAGACAGAGATGATGTAATAACCGAATTCGGCGTCGCTCCTTGGGGTCCAGCGGGTCCAGTTCCATAGGCTCGGGAACAGAGACTGGTACGGAAGAGGAGGGAACAGGACAAACAACCTCCCTGACTCTACTGGTCTGCCTGTCCTGCTTCCCAGCCCTGATCCTCCTATCTGCCTTCACCGCTAGCTCCATAGCCTCCTTTAAGGACCCGGGAACGGGATGGGAGATCAACAGTTCTTTGACCGCGTCCGAGAGACCTTGCAGAAAAACGTCCTTCAGGGCACTATCGTTCCACGCAGTGTCACCCGCATAGCGTCTGAAATCGGAGCAATAATCCTCCACACAAAGCGCCTGCTGATGCAGCGCGAGCAACCGTGAAACTGCCAACCCCACTCGGTCCGGTTCATCGAAGATACCCCCGAGTTCCTGAAAAAAGGAGTCCTCCGACTGCAGGGAGGGGGAACCCTCGGGAATGGAAAAGGCTCAAGTCTGGGCAGAGCCCCGCAGCAGGGACATTATAAGCCCGACCCTCTGCGCCTCCGAGCCGGAAGAACGGGGACGCATCCGAAAAAACAGGCGACACGCCTGTTGAAAAACGAAAAACTTGCTCCTCTCCCCAGAGAACACCTCGGGAAGAGGGCACTTGGGTTCGGGACTGGTAAAGGCGTTCTGCCCCTGCGACAACGCCCACTGCTCCTGGGCCACCATGCGAGCTGACAAATCCCTGATCACCGGCACCAGGTCTTGCAGCTGGTTTGCAAGGGCGCTGATCGCCGCCATGAAAAGAAAAACAGTATTTTAAGGGCCAGTTATTATGTTACGGCACTCTGCCCCCCGAGCGCCAGATGGGGTGCCCTGATCTTCCCGCACCCCACTGTCCCTGCCTACTTGCCTCGGCCCTGGCTAACCCCAGGCGGACAACAGCACGGTGATCCCTGCCTGGCTAGGGACCTGGCGACTGACAAGAAGCAAGCTACCTAATGGGGGGAACAGAGTGCCGACAGGGGAGGCAGATGGAACCGACCAACAAAACTACAAAGCTGGAGATGGACCTCACAGGCAAACTGACAGGATACTGGATAGCAACTAGTGCTGACTGGGCCAGACTAGACTAGAGGCTAAACGAACTAACAATAACAAACAGAGATATAGGGAACCAGAAGGAGCTGACCGGCAACTAGGGACTGGCTGAGGATAACCACAGACAGACTGGCTAGGTGCATGCAGAACCAATAACTGGCAGTGAGCTCAACTCACTGCCAGTCTTTTAACCACACAGCTCCGCCCAGGGGCGGAGAGTGGGAGGAGGCCACTCCACCCCGTGCTGTATAAGAAGAACGGAGGAGTGCGGGCGGCACCCTACGGGCAGACACGCCCACGCCGCCGCCCACCGGCCGCCCCAAGCTGTTGGGATGACCTCGACACAGGGCTCCAGGCCGCCGGAGCGACGCGCGCCGACCGCGGGACCCCGTGCCGCGCTGTATGGTAACACTGGGAGAGCATAGGGAGAGTGCTGCTGCTGCTATAGGGACAGTGGCAGTGTAGGATCCTGTCTACAAGAACCCCAACGGTCTTTCTTAGGGCCACATCTGACTGTGTGCATTACTGTTGTGGCCGCTGGGAGCAGTTTTGCACAAAATTTTTTTTTTCATCTCGGGCTGTGCAGGCCATTACAGCTATAGCGTTCTCAGTCTGCAGTCAATTATATAGAGTATAGGGAAAGTGCTGCTGAGATAGGGCAAGTGGTATTGTAGGATCCTGTCTACAAGAACCCCAACGGTCCTTCTTAGGGCTACCTCTGACCGTGTGCATTTTACTGGGTGGCTGCTGGGAGTTGTAGTGCTTCACTATTTAACAGCTAGGCCTGTTTGCAGCCTTCCGTATAATTTTTTTCTGGCTAGAGTTAGTGTTACAATACCGCTGTCAGCGTGAAAGTGTATACAAATAATTCCATAATTATTTATACCGTTCTCTGTCTGCAGTGAATTAGACCGCGGTCTCACTGCTGAACAGTACTGTAATATTACCGGGGCCACTGCTAAGTATTTCAGCTCTGCCGCTGTGCAGAGTGTCTCACAATACCCTTTCCTTGGTGAGGTTGAGATCTCCGCAGTTACCAGCACTATCCACTGGCTTTACAGTCTTCTCCCACTCCACACAGCCTCTCTTATCTACAAGTCTCTGCGAGCAGTAAATTACCCCAAGGTATCAGCGCAAGACAGCGGGTTACTTTTTCCTAGTCACAGCATAGAGCTTCCGTTATCTACAAGTCTCTGTGTGCGGTGAATTAAGGCCCAGTTGTCAGTGCTGTACAGTGGGGTAATTTATTTGGCCCCTGCTCTATTCTTTATCCGCCATGATGAGGGGTAGAGGACGTGGACGCGGATGCGGACGAGGACGCAGAGGTCCAAGTGAGGGTGTGGGCACAGGCTGAGAATCACAGCCAGCTGCTGCAGGATTAGGAGAGAGGCAAGCTTCTGGGGTCCCCAGCTTCATATCACAATTTATGGGTCCACGTGGTAGACCTTTATTACAAACAGAGCAGTGTGAGCCGGTCCTGTCGTGGATGGCAGAAAATGCATCCAGCAATGTATCAGTCACCCAGTCTTCTACGCCGTCCACTGCTGCAGCTCTGAATCCTCTCGCTGCTGCTCCTCCTTCCTCCCAGCCTCCTCACTCCATAAAAATGACATATTCTGATGAGTAGGCAGACTGCCAGGAACTCTTCTCGGGTCCCTGCCTTGAGTGGGAAAAAATGGTAACTCTCTCACCTGAGGAGTTTGTCGTGACCGATGCCCAACCTTTGGAAAGTTCCCGGGGTCCGGGTGATGAGGCTGGGGACTTCCGGCACCTGTCTCAAGAGCTTTCCGTGGGTGAGGAGGATGATGATGATGAGACACAGTTGTCTATCACTCAGGTAGTAGTAAGGGCAGGAAGTCTGAGGGAGGAGCGCACAGAGGATTCAGAGGAAGAGCAGCTGGACGATGAGGTGACTGACCCCACCTGGTTTGCTAAGCCTACTGAGGACAGGTCTTCAGAGGGGGAGGCAAGTGCAGCAGCAGGACAGGTTGGAAGAGGCAGTGGGGTGGCCACGGGTAGAGGCAGGGCCAGAGCAAAGAATCCCCCAACTGTTTTCCCAAAGCACACCCTCGCGCCAAGCCTCCGTGCAGAGGGCGAGGTGTTCAAAGGTGTGGATGTTTTTCAGTGAGAGCGTGGACGACCGACGAACAGTGGTGTGCAACCTGTATCACACCAAGATCAGCCGGGGAGCCTCCACTGCCAGCCTCACCACCACCAGCATGCGCAAGCTTATGATGGCCAAGCACCCCACAAGGTGGGACGAAGGCCGTTCACCACCTCCGGGTCACACCACTGCCTCTTCCCCTGTGCTCAAACCTGCCACTGAGATCCAACCCCCCTCTCAGGACACAGGCACGAGCGCCTCCCGGCCTGCACCCGCACCCTCACCTCCACTGTCCTCCACCCCATCCACCAATGTCTCTCAGCGCAGTGTTCAGCTGTCGCTAGCACAAGCGTTGGAGCAAAAGCACAAATACGCCACCACGATCCCGCATGCACAAGCTTTAAACGTGCACATTGCCAAATTAATCAGCCTGGAGATGCTGCCGTACAGGCTTGTGGAAACGGAGGCCTTCAAAAACATGATTGCGGCGCCGGTCCCGTGCTACTCGGTCCCCAGTCGCCGCTATTTTTCCTGGTGTGCCATCCCACCCCTACACCAGCACATCTCCCGCAACATAAATCGTGCCCTCACCAACGCGGTTACTGGGAAGGTCCACTTAACCTCGGACACGTGGACAAGTACAGGCGGGCAGGGCCACTATATCTCCCTGATGACACATTGGGTGAATTTGGTGGAGGCTGGGACCGAGTCAGAGCCTGGGACCGCTCACGTCCTACCCACACCTCAGTGCTGGTATCTGCGGCGGTGTATGCCACCTCCTCTAAACCCTCCTCCTCCTACACAACCTCTACCTCTCAATTAAGAAGTGTGAGCAGCACGTCACCAGCAGTCAGTGTGGCGCGGCAGCACAGCAGTGGGCAAGCATCAGCAGGCCATGCTGAAACTACCCAGCTTAGGTGACAAGAGACACACGGCCCCCGAACTGTTGCAGGGTCTGACAGAGCAGACGGACCACTGGCTTTCGCCGCTGAGCCTCCAACCGGGCATGGTCGTGTGTGACAACGGCCGTAACCTGGTGGCGGCCCTGCAGCTCAGCAGCCTCACACACATGCCATGCCTGGCCCACGTCTTCAATCTGGTGGTTCAGCAGTTTCTGAAAAACTACCGGCACTTCTCTGACCTGCTCGGCAAGGTACGCCGCGTCTGCGCACATTTACGCAAGTCTACCACGGACGCTGCCACCCTGAGGACCCTGCAACATCGGTTTAATCTGCCAGAGCACTGACTGCTGTGCGACGTGCCCACGCGGTGGAATTCTACGCTGCACAAGTTGGCCAGGCTCTATGAGCAGCGTAGAGCAAAAGTGAAATACCAACTCCAACATGGGCGGCGTAGTGGTAGTCAGCCTCCCCAATTCTTTACCGAGGAGTGGGCCTGGATGGCAGACATCTACCAGGCCCTCAGAAACTTTGTGAAGTCTACCCAGATGGTGAGCAGCGATGCTGCAATCATTAGCGTTACCATCCCGCTGCTATGCCTGCTGAGAAGTTCGCTGCAAAGCATAAAGGCCAACGCTTTGTTGTTGCAACAGGAGACGGGGGATGACAGTATGTCGCTTGATAGCCAGACCACCCTCATGTCTATATCTCAGCGCGCTTTGGAGGAGGAGGAGCAGGAGGAGGGGGAAGAGACAGCTGGGCACACTGCAGAGGGTACCCATGCTGCTTGCCTCTCATCTGTTCAGTGTGGAGGAGGAGGAGGAGGACGAGGAGGATCCTAAAAGTCATCTTCCTAGTGCAGACAGCCATGTCTTGCGTACTGGCACCCTGGCACACATGGCTGACTTCATGTTAGGGTGCCTTTCTCGTGACCCTCATGTTAGATGCATTCTGGCCAACACGGATTACTGGGTGTACACCCTTCTCGACCCATGGTACAAGGAGAACCTTTCCACTTTCTTTCCCAAAGATGAAAGGGGTACGAGAGTGATGCAATACAACAGGGCCCTGGTAGAAAACGTGATGCTAAAGTTCCCATCTGACAGTGCTAGCGGCAGAAGGTGCAGTTCCGAGGACCAAGTAGCAGGGGAGGCGCGGAGATCAGGCAGCATGTCCAACGCAGGCAGGGGAACACTCTCCAAGGCCTTTGCCAGCTTTATGGCTCCCTAGCAAGACTGTGTCACCACTCCCCAGTCAAGGCTGAGTCAGAGGGAGCACTGTAAAAAGATGGTGAGGGAGTACGTAGCCGATCGCACGACCGTCCACCGTGACGCCTCTGCTGTATACAACTATTGGGTGTCAAAGCTGGACACGTGGCACGGACTTGCGCTGTACGCTCAGAGGTGCTGGTTTGCCCTGCCGCTAGCGTCTTGTCAGAGAGGGTGTTTAGTGCAGCTGGGGCAATCATCACGGATAAGCGTACCCGCCTGTCAACTGCCAGTGCCGACATGCTTACACTCATAAAGATGAACAAAGTCTGAATTTCCCCAGACTTCTCTTCTCTTCCGGCGGAAAGCAGCAGTACCTAAAGATTCTTTTCGCTGCAACCGGATAAATAAGCATTCTCTATCACCGGGAAAAAAAAGGGGAATTACCTTTGTCAATCACTCTCGGATATTAGTCCTCCTCCTCCAACTCCTCCTCCTGAAACAACATGTCATCACGCTGAACTGCCAATTTTTCTGCGGCCCCAAATGCTCTGCTTACAATTTTTTTAGAAATTTTTTAAAGTTTCAAAAGTATTGATACTTTAACAGAAACCAATTTTTTTTCACTGAGCTGCCTCCAGGCTCTGTTGCAAATTAAGCAACAGCCAGCTGTATCTTTAAAAAATATTTCTGGGTTTCACCTGCCCTCTCAGTTGATAAATTTTTCAGGGGTACACTTGTACTCTTGGTAGACTAATTTTTCTGACCCTCGCCTATACTGTTATCTAACTAATTTTTCCGGACTTCGCCTACACCAATCTTTCAGGGGTTCATCTATACTTCTACTACAGAAATGGTACTGGGGTCTGCCTATACTTCTGCTACAGAAATGTTAGAGGGGGGCCTGCCTATACTTCTGCTACAGAATTGTTACTGGGGTCTGCCTATACTTCTACTATAGAAATGTTACAAGGGTCTGCCTATATTGCTGCTACAAAAATGTTACAGGGGTCTGCCTATACTGCTGCTACAGAAATGTTACAGGGGTCTGCCTATACTGCTGCTACAGAAATGTTACTGGCGTCTGCCTATACTGTTACTACAGAAATGTTACAGGTGTCTGCCTATACTTCTGCTACAGAAATGTTACAGGGGTCTGCCTATACTGCTGCTACAGAAATGTTACAAGGGTCTGCCTATACTGCTGCTACAAAAATGTTACAGGGGTCTGCCTATACTGCTGCTACAGAAATGTTACAGGGGTCTGCCTATACTGCTGCTACAGAAATGTTAAAGGGGTCTGCCTATACTGCTGCTACAGAAATGTTACTGGGGTCTGCCTATACTGTTACTACAGAAATGTTACAGGTGTCTGCCTATACTTCTGCTACAGAAATGTTACAGGGGTCTGCCTATACTTCTACTACAGAAATGGTACTAGGGTCTACCTATACTGCTGCTACAGAAATGTTACTGGGGTCTGCTTATACCTTTGCTACTGGAATGTTACAGGGCTCGGTTTATACTATGGGTGCACACAGACTTCCCATTGCAGTGTTTTACCTATCTGGGCCAAAAACATTGACTGACTAGGGGATGAATTGTGGGCCGAGGCCAACATGTATTTTCTCTCACGTTACCACAGTTATCCGAGGCACTGGTTTGGGCCAAACTAGAGGAGCGATACTGCACAAATGAGACGTTCACAGCTGCGCTAGCATCGGAGTCCGCTCTATGCCCGCGATTGCTGAGGGTTTGTGCAGAGGCCTATTTCCTCGGCGCAGTGAAAGTCTGCCTTGTTTGGGCACTCTAATTTCTTCATGGTTCATGTCTTGGCTTGCCTAGGACCCACCTATGCTGTGGGTGCACACAGACTTCCCATCGCGGTGTTTTACCTATCTGGCCCAAAAACACTGACTGACTAGGGGATGAATTGTGGGCCGAGGCCAACATGTATTTTCTCTCACGTTACCACAGTTATCCGAGGCACTGGTTTGGGCCAAACTAGAGGAGCGATACTGCACAAATGAGACGTTCACAGCTGCGCTAGCATCGGAGTCCGCTCTATGCCCGCGATTGCTGAGGGTTTGTGCAGAAGCCTATTTCCTCGGCGCAGTGAAAGTCTGCCATGTTTGGGCACTCTGATTTCTTTATTGTTCATGTCTTGGGTTGCCTAGGACCCACCTATGCTGTGGGTGTACACAGACTTCCCATAGCGGTGTTTTACGTGCCTGGCACAAAGTCACTGACTAACTTGGGTAGGCTGCAGAGAGCAGATGGCTTTCCCCTTGCGTTGTCGATGAGGTATCTGGCACCCAAACAGAATGAGTAGTGTGTGGACACATGGATTCCCCATTGCTATGTGACTCGAGGCACCTTGGGTCACACAAGATGGAGGCTGGGCCCGAGCCTGACCCTGGGCCCGAGCCTGACCCTGGGCCCGCTCACGCGCTTCCCACACAGAGTATTGCTGCATTGTGGAGATGTGTAGAAGTGCTAGCACCTGAGTCCCCTTTATGCTCACGTTTGCGGCTCCTGACAATTTTGCGACGGAGGTGCCATGGGATTGGAATGATGATCGTACGTCAATTTATCATCGATTCTCAACAGCATTGTGGGCTATCGCCCCGCCCCTTTTAAAGAGGGTCGCTGCCTGGCCCTGCCAAGCCTCTGCAGTGTGTGCCACCGCTTCCTCCTCATCGCAGATGCACTTAGAAATAGACATGAGGGTGGTGTAGCTATGAAGCGAGCGTGTGGCATGAGGGCAGCTGAAGGCTGCGCAGGGAAACTTTTGTGTGCGCAGTGGACGCAGGGTCGTGCGGGGGGGGGGGGGGGGGTGTTTGGGCAGCATTTAACCTAGGAGAAGAGGCAGCGGTGACCCACAGGCAGGGATTGTCCTTGGTTGCAGGTAGTGTGGTGCTTAGCTAAGGTGTGCCTTGCTAACAAGGGTTTGTCCGAAGTAAAAATTGTTGGGGGGGGGGGCGGACTCTAGCCGCTATTGTGGGTTAATAGTGGGACCTGGGAACCTGAGATGCAGCCCTGCATGCTGCCCCTGCCCTTCCCTATCCGTTTCTGTGGTGTTTCTATGACTTTCTGATGTTTTCCAGAGTTTCACAAGTGAAGACCTATGCGGAGCATCGGTCATATACAAAAATGCTCGGGTCGCCCATTGACTTTAATGGGGTTCGTTACTCGAAACGTGCTCTCGAGCATCGCGAAAAGTTCGACTCGAGCAATGAGCACCCGAGCATTTTGGTGCTCGCTCATCTCTACTTGTAAGCACTAGTAATGGAAATTAATGTGAGTTTTCATTAATTTAATTAGAATTGCTATTGCTCAGTTAAAGGGGTTGTCCCGCGCCGAAACGGGTTTTTTTTTTTTTTTTAACCCCCCCCCCGTTCGGCGCGAGACAACCCCGATGCAGGGGTTAAAAAATCAACCCGCACAGCGCTTACCTGAATCCCGGCGGTCCGGCGTCTTCATACTCACCTGCTGAAGATGGCCGCCGGGATCCTCTGTCTCCATGGACCGCAGGGCTTCTGTGCGGTCCATTGCCGATTCCAGCCTCCTGATTGGCTGGAATCGGAACGTGACTGGGCGGAGCTACACGGAGCTACACGGAGCCCCATTGAGAAGATAAGAAGACCCGGACTGCGCAAGCGCGGCTAATTTGGCCATCGGAGGGCGAAAATTAGTCGGCTCCATGGGAACGAGGACGCTAACAACGGAGCAGGTAAGTAAAAAACTTTTTATAACTTCTGTATGGCTCATAATTAATGCACAATGTACATTACAAAGTGCATTATTATGGCCATACAGAAGTGTATAGACCCACTTGCTGCCGCGGGACAACCCCTTTAAGCCAGTGCTACAATTGATTTAACATACAATTATGTCATGCACATTGCACAATAACATTGCATTAAAAGTAACGTTGCTATTATTGGCGGCGTTAATTTTAACATGGTTCCCTATGTATAACACTGTGCACCTAATATTTCTAAAAAGAAAAAAGAAATTGGTTAAAATAGGGAAGAGTACACAGCTTCGGAATGGTATTTAACAAGGAATATGCAAAGTCCTACATCTGGGCAAAAAAAAAAAGAAAAAAAATCACTTACAGAATTGGAAGAATTGAGCTAGGCAGCAGCACATGTGAAAAAAAGTTGGGTATGCTAATATATCATAGCCTGAACATGAGTCAACAGTGTCATGCAGCAACAAAAAAGGCAAACATGATTCTGGGACGTATTAAGAGAAGCCTAGCATCTAGATGACGTGAAGTAATTATCACCTTCTACTATTTTTTGGTGAGACAATATCTGAAATACGGTGTCCAGTTCTGACCAACAAACTGGAGCAAGTTCAGAGAAGAGCTACCAAGATGGTGAGCGGTCTGCAAATCATGTCCTACGAGGAACGGTTAAAGGATCTGGTAATGTTTAGCTTGAAAAAAGACAAGGGTGAGAGGAGACTTAATAGCTGTCTACAAATATCTGAAGGGCTGTCACAGTGCAGAGGGATCAGCCCTATTCTCATCTGCACAGGGAAGCAATGGGATCAAAACTGAAAGGTTGGAGACAGGTTAGATATTAGACGTAAGGACGATCAATGAATTGAAACGTTTGCCACAGGAGGGGGTGTTTTCTTCTTCAATGGAAGTCTTCAACAAAGGCTGGACAGACATTTGTCTGGGATGATTTATTGATCCTGTATTGAGCAGGGGGTTAGACCCGATGACTCTGGACGCCCCCTCCAACTCTACCATTCAATGATTCTGGTTCCCATAACCACAGCACAAAGAGTGAGTGAGCTTCAGGCCTTATTAATTCAGCTGCCATTCTGTAGGGTCACTGAGAATAAAGTTGCATTCAAATTAGACCCCTCGTTCTGCCTCAAGGTAGTATCATCCTTCCATAGATTTCAGAATATCATAATTCCCTCCTTTTAACTGCCAGAAATGACCAAGAACATAGTTTCCACTGACTTGATGTTAGAACAGTTCTCCACTACGTTAAAGGGGTGGTCTCGCGAAACCAAGTGGGGTTATACACTTCTGTATGGCCATATTAATGCACTTTGTAATGTACATTGTGCATTAAATATGAGCCATACAGAAGTTATTCCACTTACCTGCTCCGTTGCTAGCGTCCTCGTCTCCATGGTTCCGTCTAAATTCGCTGGCAGCTTGCTTTTTTAGACGCGCTTGCGCAGTCCGGTCTTCTCCATTCAGCACGAGCCGCTTCAGTGTGCTCCCCGCTACAGCTCTTCTGCGCATGCGCAGACGAGCTGTCACTGCTCGGGAGCGCGCTGAAGCGGCCATTCTGCACCATCCTCTGTTAGAGGAAGGTGCAGAAACTGGAGCTGCCCAGCGGAGAAGCCCAGCCCAGCCGCCCCGAGAAGCCTCCCAGGTAAGTGATGGGGGGGGCTGCCGCTGCGCCGGGGGGGGCTGCCGCTGCGCCGGGGGGGGCTGTCGCTGCGCCGGGGGGGCTGTCGCTAGGCCGGGGGGGGGGCTGCCGCTGTGATGGGGGGGCTGTCGCTAGGCCGGGGGGGGCTGCCGCTAGGCCGGGGGAACTAGCGCTGGGCTCCGGAACCTAGCGCTGGGCTCCGGGGCCTTCACCTGGGCTGAGGGTCTAGCGCTGGGGAGCCGGGGGCTAGCGCCGGTTACCTGCTGTCTGGTCGGCGGCTGCGGGGCGTCTGGTCGGCGGCTGCGATGCGTCCGGTTGCCATGGAGACACAGCTGGCGGCGTCTCGGGAGCGCGCACGTCGGGCTGCAGCGAGCGACGGGGAAAGAGCCGGCGGCCATCTTGAGGAAACTTTTATAAGTTGCTGAAACGCTGGAACGGTAAGTACGAACCAGCTAGAAATGTCATTTACAGGGGGGCTTTGTAATGTATGTTTAATGGGGGGGACTGGGCAAAAAAAAAAAATAACTGCTTCCTCGAGACATCTCCTTTAAATACACAAGCCGATGGAGGCAAGATGAAACCATATTTATTTAATTTCTGGGTCACAACAAGGGAAAAAAGCGTCCGGGAGCTTTATTTCCAGATGGATTTGTCTAGCGATGATTGCGGCATATAAAACACTCAATAAGGCCCATTCTACCAGAGCCGTGTCTACTTCGTGAGGAGAGCAGGCCTCGACACCTGTTCATCAGATATGTAAAGTGGCCCTGTGGAAGAAATTACATATCTTCACCAAACATTACAGGCCAGATGTCCGGGCTAATGAAGACTTGGCCTCTCGATGAAAAGTCCTCTCTGCAGTAGTCCCTCCCTAAGTTACTCTAGTTTCGTTGGTACTTCTCATGCAAGGCTGTTGTGAGGATGACTGGGGGGAAAAGGAATTAGACTCAGCGGTTATCCAGTTTCCAAGAAGTCTCCATGGCACCCAGATATTCCCTCCCAGATTTTATGTAAGCATGTATATATTGTAAATATGGTTCCTACCAGGGGTGTAGCTATAGGGGATGCACGGGTAGCAGTTGCTACTGGGCCCTGGAGCCTTAGGGGGCCCAGAGGCCCCTCCCTCACATAAGACAACACCAGTATTATAAACAGCACGATAAGTAGGAGGCCCTCTTACAGATTTTGCATCAGGGCCCAAGAGCTTCTAGTTGCACCTCTGGTTCCTACCCTTGTCTGTCCATTATAAATCACTGAGTAGGAGAGGGTTCAACTCTTTAAAGACCACTCATACGCCTTTTGACAGGGGCCCTAAAAGAGCTTTATTCTGTTCTGCCATTTTTGATGCGGCTGCCTGGTGTGGGTCTCCCGTGTTGGAGGGAGTGGATGCTCAGCTGTTGTATTACAGCCTGGCACCAGCTCAAACACTGGGGACCAGAGAAACCTTCGAACTCCACTGTTTAACTTTTTACATGCGTGGTCAGTGCAACTGGAGCAGGTAACATGCTGACAGAAGGAGGCGACTCTGTCTCTCACCCAACGGACTCCTACAATGTAAACATCGGGTTCCAATAAGTTGGCACCCTGAGTCATTAATATGGCCTCCAGGTCTTCTAGCTATGATGGCCTATGAGGATTAACCTCTGGCTGAGCTTCATTGGCTGCTGTACCAAAGTATTGCAGTGTAATAGAAGAATGACTACTTGTTAGGATATTCTAGTCTCCAGTAGTATTGTGTTTGTTTGTTTGTTTTACTATGTAAAACAAACAAACACAATAATGACACATGAGGTATCACTGAACTCCTAATGAGAAAAAATAGATTTGCTGATTCTCCTGGTTGAGCTTCTCCAGTGCCCCAGGTCATCTCACTGCAGGCTGAGCCCAGCTTGTTATGAAGGCTGCTTTATCACAAACTCCTTCCGGCTGGGTCAGTGAAGGTCACATCCCTGTGCTGTAGCTTCACTGCCTAGGAAGGAATTGTAATCTATTTCAGAGACAGCTAGCATGAGCAATCTCTGAAGAAGATAGGCAGTCCCCCTGCTGGCCTGTGAGCTGTGACATAACGTACATTGGCAGACTGCCAATCTAATGTACGTAACCTCACAGGAAGGAGCTGAATCAGGCAAGTGGAGGTGAAGTGACCCCCTAGACTGCAGGAGACAGGAGAAGATAAGGGAGGTGAAGATCTTGTAAGTAGACTGATGGGGGAGGAATAGATAAGTAGAGCATTTTTTTTGACAGAACCCCTTTAAGGAAAGGGTATATTCAACTCTTTGCATTCTCCCTCATGTCTGTGACTCCTCTTGTAGCTCATTATTCGCTTCTACATACTCCCATCAAGAAGTAACTGCTAGCCTGAGCAGAACCGTCGGTAGGGCAATGCTTCAGGTGGGCTCGGTCTCTATGTTGTCAATGTGCTTGTATATTGAACCTCTGTGAGTTTAATGATTAAAACTGATCTCTTTTAACCCCTTAACACCATAGAGTGTACATTTAAGTACTGGGTGTGTAGGGTTAATATGGAGCAGGATTGCAAGCCAATCCTGCTCCATCCAAGTAGGGTAATGGCTGTCTGAAATAACGGACACCCGCTCAGAAAAGTAACAATCAGGTTCAACGATGATCGTGGCTGTTAACGCTCTAAATGCTGCAATCGTTGCTCAGTAGTACCAAACCTCCCCTCTGTGATGCAATTGTGGGGTGCCGTGCAGTCACCATGGAAGCCAGGGGCCTTCTGAAAGCTCCCAGGGCTACTATGAATAAATGCCTATGAAAGCGTGTCTGTGGCACACCTTCCTAGACTGCCTGTCAAAATGCAGTATAATGTAATAATATAATGGCATTATATTATACTGTATGAACAATCAAACAATGGCAACTTCAATTCCCCTATGGGGACTAAATAATTTATAAAACTAAATTTAAAAACAAGTTTTTTTCCAATATTGGCAAAAAAATAAAGGAAATGAAAGTGTAAAAAAAACCTTTTTACCATATTTATAACTATCTGATACACACTTAGAGGAGCGTTAGATTCTCTTCAGACTGCATGTACTGATGTCCCTCTGCAGAATGTACCACCCCTCCCACTCTACTCACCATTTACCCTTAAAGGTAATGCCACTTTTTATTCAAATTTAACCCCAGACTGGAGGTTGCAGCCCCCTCTAAGCCATAAAGGCATGCTCCATCCATGCAGTCCATTGCTGCTTCCTTATGTGTTTTACAGCCTTTTAGTATATGCACATAGAGGTGAGGTAGATTCTCCTCAGTATATACACATAGAGGAGTGTTAGCGTCTCCTCAGTATATACACATAGAGGGGAGGTAGATTCTCCTCAGTATATACACATAGAGGTGAGGTAGATTCTCCTCAGTATATACACATAGAGGAGTGTTAGCGTCTCCTCAGTATATACACATAGAGGTGAGACAGATTCTCAGTATACAAATCCCTTCCCTAAATAGAAAAAGGGAAACTCCCTGGCTCAGCCTCCTTACTGATATTTCTACATCCAAGCTGCCTCTAAAGAGTAGTATATACCCCACCCCATCACTATTAAATCTTTTAGACTATAACAATAATAAAAACTCATGTTATCATCCACTGGCTTGGGAAAAAAAAGGAACCTCTCTACATACTTAACCCCTTAGTGACCAAGGTTTTTTGTTTTTTTCCATTTTCGCTTTTTCCACCCCACCCATTGACGTAGCTGTCTGAGGGCTTGTTTTTGGCGGGACGAGTTGTATTTTGCAATAGTACTATTTAATGTACCATATAATGTACTAAAATGTGGCGAAAAATATTCCGCAATCTTCCCGTGTGTCTTGTTTCTATGGTGCACAAATGGCAACAAAAATGCTATAACTTTGTTCTGTGGGTCAGTATGATTACTTCGATAACAAACATATAGTTTTGTTTTTTTTTGCTGTACTACTTGTATTTTTTTTCAAAGATATTTAGTTTTCAATTATTTTCTGCCACCATCTTCTAAACGCAATAACTTTTTTATTTTTCCGGCAACGTAGTTGTGAAAGGGCTCATTTTTTGCAGGACGTCCTGCAGTTTGCATTGGTTCCATTTTGGAATATATATATGACTTTTTGATCGCTTTTTATTGCATTTTTTCTTGGAGACAGGGTGACCAAAAAAGCGCTTATCTGTTTGTTTGTTTTTTTTTTCAAACGACGTTAACTGTTCGGGCTAAATAATGCATAACTTTGATAGATTGGACTTTTATGGACGCAGCGATACCAAATATGTATTTTTGCTTTATTATTTAGACTACTTTATTGTAAATATGAAAAAAAAGTTTTTTTGTTTTTTTTTAACTTTTATTACTTTTTTAAAATAATTAGTAAAACTTCATTGATCTTATTTTTGATTTTTCTTTTAAGGGACCACAACTAGGCATAGCATTACATCACACTGCAATCTGATGGGCAGTCTATCAAGCCACCCCACGGGGATGGCTTGATAGGTATTCTGCCATGACAGCCCTGAGGCCATAACACCCGCACGGCTCCCTGTGATCTCAGCGTGGACATCGGGCTCAAGTCGGCCTTTCTTTCTGTCTAAGTGATATGAGAAGTCCTACTGATAGATCCCTTTTATAATACAAATTCTGTATACTACTCCACATTATGTACTAAGGTGTGCTCAGTACAAGTTGGGTTTTCTTTGTGATAAATAATGTTTAAAAACATAACAAAACACAAGACACTTTTTTCCATTTCATTCCACTTAGTAAGAGTTATAGGCTCAAATAACTTTATTGAGATTTAGACATATTTTATACATGCTATGCAGTTAGAAAGTTCCCCTCCCAGGGAGTTTAACAGTGTAAAGCAGATAATAAACATAACTAAAAACATCCACACAGTGCTGGCAATAAGCTGCGCAAAAATCACTTAGGTATATTATTAAGGACAAAACAAAAACATCCAAAGAACAAACAAGCAGAGCCCAGTGACCCCCCCCCCCCCCCCCCCTCCCCCACACCTAGGGATCTTTAAAAGTTTTCCAGTAAATTTGAATGGTACCACTGAGAAAAACTTGTCGCAAAAAACAAGCCCTCATGCAACAGAGAATAAGAATTGTTTTTTTTTTAATGTGAGGAGCAAAAAAACAGCTGCGTCCTTAGGGGGATAAATTGTTCCCGGCGGTATTTTACGATGGGATGTGCCCCCGGATATGAAAAAAGTGATTCCACCTTGGATAATATTACCTCCACTGGCTGATTTTGCCATCTGGGTTGGAAGGAGAGGTGGTGAATTGGCACCAAGTGGTGGACATTACATCTGGGAGGACCGCATACACTCTTCTGGGTGAAAGAGGAGGACGGATTGTGTATCTCTCATTGGGGTCGTCACTAAGAAGGAATCAGATATATCAACCATTCTTCAGAGGAGAGGTGGGTTATGATGCTATGGACATGGATTTGTGTTCTGCTTCCTCTATGTCAGTTGGCATTAATTTAGTCCGGGAGTGTTATGAATCAGCACCCCAATGTTGTCTCTCTCAGCCACAATCCATTTGATGCTCACTAAACTGGGATGCAGAATCTAAGGATTCCCTTGTTTTCCCTTCTTTTAATTGTTTTTAATCTGATCATTTTTATTTAAATTATATTTTTTTAATATACCTTAATTTCTATACATTTATTCATGCAGAAGTATAATATCCATAGAATATATCATTACCCACCCAAACAATACAATCATAACTAGATTTAAGCAAATCATAATCCCCCACTAACAGAAAAAAAAACCTCTTCTCACCTCTCCCCCATCTTCACCAAATCCCAACAGCTATGCCAAAGATATAACCTAATTTCCCTACTACTGGGGAAGTGGGGTTGGGAGGGGGAGCAGGCTGCATCCAATGGGCAGTAATCGGCTTCCGCACCCAATAGGATATGCTCTCAATTGCCATAGAGTACACCGATCAAGACCATCAACAATACCCAACATACAAGCTCTGGGACTAAGACCAATATCAACTAGATATGCATTTTTAATTATCTCTAATATCTCATGGAGGAAGCTCGCCTTTAGGGTCGCCAAGGGTCGTGAACGACTAAACGGCTAACAACATCTCATTCCAAAATTCACACAATTTTACACAGTCTCCGACCACATGCATTTAATCTGCATCATTTATGGAACATCTTGGACAGCTTCAGTTTAAGCTTTTACCCATGTTGCACCACTTTACTGGAGTACAATTAACTCTATGCACTAAATACATTTGTGATAACCGTTGACTTTCAGATAGATATCATTGGAATCGTACACAACACAGCTTCACTAATGTGAGCAAAATATTTTCCCCATTTTGCTTTCACATTTATTTTGAATTGGTAAGAAAACCTCTGTCTATATAAATAAGATATTACACCCTTCGTAGATTATTAACAAGTTCTAAGACGCAATTATATATTAACGTGGAAAATCCTGTGCACGCCGCTGTGTAAAAATGAAAATCACAGCATCTCCTTTCTTTTTGTGCTATTTCCCCTTCTCCCCAATGGGGTGACAGCTGCAGTAGGGGATTCCATCTGCCCCGCAGGGATGCGAGACTGTCACATCCAGGGATTTTACCTTGTTCTCAATTCGGCCGGCGGCAACAACGCCAGCCCCATTGAAAACGAAGGGAGAACATTGCAATCCTCCGCCGCTGCTGTGACATTGGCAGAGGATTTCTTCATCCCCGCGAGGAGTCCCCTCATTACTGAAAACTGTGACAGCAGCGACAGGGTGTTCAGTGATGAGGAGACTCCTCGCGGGGATGAAGGAATCCTCTGCCACAGTTGTCATGATGTTCTCCCATTGCTTTCAATAGGGCCAGTGCTGCTGTTGTTGCCCCATGGAAAGAAATGGGATCAAGGACTCGCTTTTGCCACTGTGCAGGAGCCCTTAAAGAAAATCACTACTTCCGTGTGTGTCTTCTCTGATGTCTAACAAGATTTATTTTCTGAATAAAACATTTGCCACATTCTGAACAGGAAAAACGCTTCTCCCCTGTGTGAATTCTCTTATGTGTAACAAGATGTGATTTCACAGTAAAACATTTCCCACATTCTGAACATGAATACGGCTTCTCTCCTGTGTGACTTCTTTCATGTGCGTTAAGACTTGAATTCTGAGTGAAACATTTCCCACATTCTGAACATGAATATGGCTTCGCGCCTGTGTGACTTCTCTCATGTGCAACAAGACCTGATTTCTGAGTAAAACATTTCCCACACTCTGAACATGAAAATGGCTTCTCCCCCGTGTGAATTCTCTGATGTATGACAAGTTCTGATTTTACAGTAAAATGTTTCCCACATTCTGCACATAAATATGGTTTCTCGCCTGTGTGAATTCTCCGATGTGTTACAAGATGTGATTTCACAATAAAACATTTCCCACATTCTGTGCATGCAAATGGTTTCTCCCCTGTGTGAAATCTCTGATGTACAACAAGATGTGATTTTACACTAAAACGTTGCCCACATACAGAACATGAAAATGGCTCTGTCCCTGTATGACTATGCTGATGTACAACAAGATGTGATTTCTGAAAAAAACATTTCCCACATTCCTGACACAAAAATGGCTCCTTCACTGTGTGAATTCTCTGATGTACAACAAGAGTTCTTTTTTTGCTAAAATATTTCCCACACTCTGGACATGAATAAGGCTTCTCCTCTATGCAAGCTGTTTGATGTTCTCCCCTTCTGTGATTTTCATTCTGCTTATCAGTCTGTGATGAATCAGAAGATGGGACCTGTATAAGAGGATCAGATGATGGATCTTTGCTGTGAAGAGTTGAGGGGATATCTGGGATAATGGCAGGTTCTTCGTCTGTAACTTGTGTGATATCACAATCTTCTGCTTTACAATTTGCAGCTATCAGACATCCCTCAGAGCTCCCAATACAGTCATCTGCCAAGAACAAAGCTCTTTTTACTATTCAGAAGTTATTGATATTATTAAACAGCACAGTAGCTTCATGGTTAACACTGTTGCCATGCAGCACTGGGGTCCTGAGTTCAAATCTGGCTATGGACAATGACTCCATGAAGTTTGTATGTTCCTCCTATTAGGTGAATTTAAAATTTAAAGCACAAACAGAACCCAAAATGTCAAGTGATGTAAAGTGCTGCAGAATATGTATAGGTGATTACATTTGTATAACAATTCAATACCAACTACAAGTCAGGTGGCAAAACTCAGTTATTAACTCTCTAAAGATAGTGATGGCAAAACAGATCCCAGTCTGTCAGTGGAGCTCAGAGTGCAGACCAGTAGATCATGATGTTTGGCCACCAGGCCGTTCTCTTGAAGTTTGCCTCTTCTGTGGTGAAGCCCACATCTTCACAGGGTCATGTATCAGTGTACCTGTCACCACTCTGCTAGTAAATGCTCAGTGGGGAACCATAAAGCGACATGTACTTTTTTTTAAAGAGAAGAGGAGTATAGTATGTATGAAGGAGCCATAGGTTCCTGCCCCCGGTAAATCACTGAGCTCCAGCTACATAAATACTATATTTCATATCGACAGTTTGGTCATTTCTGAACCAAGATTAGTTGCTATCTTTCCAAAAAGAAATCTCACAAAATCTCCCATGATGCAGGATCTCAGTAACACAGTGTGCAGCAAATATAGAACTGTTCATCTATGAAACTAACTGTGGCTGCAGTCAATATGGGGCTCTCTGGGATCTATTAAAGGGTCCTGCAGAAGCACTTGTAGTCCGGGCTAAAGGCTCCCACACAGTTGCATTCTTTTAACGCAAATATCAATGGGACCTTCTAATGTTAAAAACGCATCGGACAAAAATCGCAAAGCACAAACTTGAGATGCGGTTTTAACATTAGAAAGTCTCATTGACATTTGCGCTAAGAAAACAAACTGTTTAAAAAACGCAAGTGGGTGGGATCCCTAAATAGTATATTCCATACAGACAGAGTTCGGCCATTTCTGCCCCAAGATTAGTTCCTGTTCTTCCCTAAAGAACTCATATAAAGCATCACATATAAAGTCCCTTTTGAGCAGAATTCCTGAATCTCACAGCAGTAACCTTCAAACCTCCAAAGCATCTTCTGTTATCTGGGTCAATGTCTCCATGGTCTCTGTTGTATTTAGTGATTATTACTCACCTGGGCGGTTACCTGCAGGAATCTCCTCTTCACACCGCTGATCGCCCCTCACATTTATCTCTGTAGTATTAATATTGGTCAGATCTTCATCCTGATACAAAAGCTGTGAGACAAATATTGTAGAAGTCAGCAGACTGTTGGAGAAGTCATGTGGAATGTTTTATGGCATAATGACCTGACAGTAGTTATCTGAGCCACATAGCTGCAGGTCTAGAAGCCGGACATAGATATTAGCTGGTGACTCAATGACCCCTCAAGATCCTCATACACATGTATATCCGGCATGGCTAGACACGTTGTCTCAGTGGAGGAGATCAGCGTCTACCAGACACATCCGCTGCTTGTCTCGGGGAAATAAAGGAGCAGATAGATATAAATCCAACCTGTTGGCTCCTTATTCCCACCAGCAGTCTCCACCGCCAGAAAACTGGGAAAGATCCAGACAAGATGTAATGTCTGTGGTCAGCGGTAATCCTGCCATCTCCACCGGCCTCATCACACAAGGAGAAGACATCTAATAAGACTGAAGACAAGAGCTTCACAGCCTTCTACAGATCAGAGGAACATCTCCATCTACCTGATGGTCCTGTGGAAGAAGAGGATGGGGACATCTCTCTGGGGTTCTTCTCTTACTGGATGGAACTGCAGGAAACACAGACGGACACTGAAGTCATTCTTTATATACAGATAATAAAGTCCCCGTGGATTTAGTCCCGTCTATTACCTGGTGATGAGAGCGGCTGGCGGGTCTCCATCATGGCCTCCTTGTACAGATCCTTGTGTCCTTCTAAATACTCCCACTCTTCCATGGAGAAATAGACAGCGATATCCTGACACCTTATAGGAACCTGACAACACAATATACAGTCATCACCCAGAAGCCTCCAGTGCTGTTACTGTATAATGTCCCAGCATTCCCTGCAGCGTCACCTCTCCAGTCAGCAACTCAATCATCTTGTTGGTGAGATCTAGAATCTTCTGTACATTGATGTCCTCATGTATCAGGGGGTGGGGTGGGGACCCTGAGATTGGACTCAGGGGTCTTCCCCAACCATCACACACAGAGGCCCGACAGCCATCACTAGAGGTCTTCTTCACTACTGTGTAAACCTGTATATGTGGACACATTAATAAATATCACTACATACATTTCCAGAATCTCTCCCCTCTCCAGTGACATCATCTGTTATTATCATAGATAAGAATAATGTAATGTGACATCATCAGAATCTCTCCCCTCTCCAGTGACATCATCTGTTATTACCATAGATAAGAATGATGTAATGTGACATCATCAGAATCTCTTACCTCTCCAGTGAGCTGGAAGAGTATCTCTAGGGTGAGATTTAATATACTCTCTGCCATCTTGTTTCTGGCCTTCTCCATCCTTAATAAGTGAATCATAAAAATTCTCTTATATAGAAGATATCAGCAAAGGATCCTATATTGTAGGACCATAATGGAAACACGATGAACTGCTGTAAATGCCAGACAAATCCTATGTAAAATAAAACAACAACTTTCTGTTTAGAGAATATGGAAAAGCCTTTAAGCAGATATTCAGTAGTTTTATGGTTCCTGAACAATGGGAAGCATAAAATCCTTTCCCCCCCCCCAAAAAAAAACAATAAAAGTGATGAAGATCGGCCTACGTACCCCAAGATGCTACGAATAAAAACTACAGCTACGTCCATGGAAAAATAATAAAGTTTTGGGGCTTTGAACGCAGCGATATAGACATTTTTTTTTCAAAACAAAAGGGATTTTATTGTGCAAAAGTTGAAAAACCTAAAAAAAATCTTGGTATCATCATAATCGTGCTGACCCACAGAAAAAGTATCATGTCATGATGACTGATCAAGGCTGTAGAAAAAAAAAACATTGGCAGAGCTGATATTTTCTTTCTCTGCCCTCAATAAAAATAAATAACACAAATAATAGGCCTTAAGGGCTCATGCCCACGAGGGTCGCAGGTTACGCCCACGGGAGTACCGTATTTAGAGACACAATAGTGCCTGCGAGTGATGGCGGAATCCCACGGTCTCCATTAACATGCTATATTATGCAGACCTCCCGCAGCGTAAATCTGTGGCAGATAGCACATGCCGCGATTTATCTCCAACGGCGGAAGTCCACAAGGGAGTGCTGGCAGCCAGAAAGCCATCAGGCTCAATAGAACCTCAGAGCTGCGCAATTCCCATGCGGATTTCTGCGGTGGGCACCGCGGTAGATGTCCGTCCGTGTGCATCAGCCCTTACAGTACATTATATGTAGATGTCCGTCCGTGGGCATCAGCCCTTACAGTATATTATATGTAGATGTCCGTCCGTGGGCATCAGCCCTCTACAGTACATTATATGTAGATGTCCGTCCGTGGGCATCAGCCCTTACAGTACATTATATGTAGATGTCCGTCCGTGGGCATCAGCCCTTACAGTACATTATATGTAGATGTCCGTCCGTGGGCATCAGCCCTTACAGTACATTATATGTAGATGTCTGTCCGTGGGCATCAGCCCTTACAGTACATTATATGTAGATGTCCGTCCGTCCGTAGGCATCAGCCCTTACAGTACATTATATGTAGATGTCCGTCCGTGGGCATCAGCCCTTACAGTATATTATATGTAGATGTCCGTCCGTGGGCATCAGCCCTCTACAGTACATTATATGTAGATGTCCGTCCGTGGGCATCAGCCCTTACAGTACATTATATGTAGATGTCCGTCCGTGGGCATCAGCCCTTACAGTACATTATATGTAGATGTCCGTCCGTGGGCATCAGCCCTTACAGTACATTATATGTAGATGTCTGTCCGTGGGCATCAGCCCTTACAGTACATTATATGTAGATGTCCGTCCGTCCGTAGGCATCAGCCCTTACAGTACATGATATGTAGATGTCCGTCCGTGGGCATCAGCCCTCTACAGTACATTACATGTAGATGTCCGTCCGTGGGCATCGGCCCTTACAGTATATTATATGTAGATGTCCGTCCGTGGGCATCGGCCCTTACAGTACATTATATGTAGATGTCCGTCCGTGGGCATCGGCCCTTATAGTACATTATATGTAGATGTCCGTCCGTGGGCATCGGCCCTTACAGTACATTATATGTAGATGTCCGTCCGTGGGCATCGGCCCATACAGTATATTATATGTAGATGTCCGTCCGTGGACATCGGCCCTTACAGTACATTATATGTAGATGTCCGTCCGTGGGCATCGGCGCTTACAGTACATTATATGTAGATGTCCGTCCGTGGGCATCGGCCCTTACAGTACATTATATGTAGATGTCCGTCCGTGGGCATCGGCCCTTACAGTACATTATATGTAGATGTCCGTCCGTGGGCATCGGCCCTTACAGTACATTATATGTAGATGTCCGTCCGTGGGCATCGGCCCTTACAGTACATTATATGTAGATGTCCGTCCGTGGGCATCGGCCCTTACAGTACATTATATGTAGATGTCCGTCCGTCGGCATCAGCCCTTACAGTACATTATATGTAGATGTCCGTCCGTGGGCATCAGCCCTTACAGTACATTACATGTAGATGTCCGTCCGTGGGCATCAGCCCTTACAGTACATGATATGTAGATGTCCGTCCGTGGGCATCAGCCCTTACAGTACATTATATGTAGATGTCCGTCCGTGGGCATCAGCCCTTACAGTACATTATATGTAGATGTCCGTCCGTGGGCATCAGCCCTTACAGTACATTATATGTAGATGTCCGTCCGTGGGCATCGGCCCTTACAGTACATTATATGTAGATGTCCGTCCGTGGGCATCGGCCCTTACAGTACATTATATGTAGATGTCCGTCCGTGGGCATCGGCCCTTACAGTACATTATATGTAGATGTCCGTCCGTGGGCATCGGCCCTTACAGTATATTATATGTAGATGTCCGTCCGTGGGCATCGGCCCTTACAGTACATTATATGTAGATGTCCGTCCGTGGGCATCGGCCCTTACAGTACATTATATGTAGATGTCTGTCCGTGGGCATCAGCCCTTACAGTACATTATATGTAGATGTCCGTACGTGGGCATCAGCCCTTACAGTACATTATATGTAGATGTCCGTCCGTGGGCATCGGCCCTTACAGTACATTATATGTAGATGTCTGTCCGTGGGCATCAGCCCTTACAGTACATGATATGTAGATGTCCGTCCGTGGGCATCGGCCCTTACAGTACATTATATGTAGATGTCCGTCCGTGGGCATCAGCCCTTACAGTACATTATATGTAGATGTCCGTCCGTGGGCATCGGCCCTTACAGTACATTATATGTAGATGTCCGTCCGTGGGCATCAGCCCTTACAGTACATTATATGTAGATGTCCGTCCGCGGGCATCAGCCCTTACAGTACATGATATGTAGATGTCCGTCCGTGGGCATCAGCCCTTACAGTACATGATATGTAGATGTCCGTCCGTGGGCATCAGCCCTTACAGTACATTATATGTAGATGTCCGTCTGTGGGCATCGGCCCTTACAGTACATTATATGTAGATGTCCGTCCGTGGGCATCAGCCCTTACAGTACATTATATGTAGATGTCCGTCCGTGGGCATCGGCCCTTACAGTACATTATATGTAGATGTCCGTCCGTGGGCATCGGCCCTTACAGTACATTATATGTAGATGTCCGTCCGTGGGCATCAGCCCTTACAGTACATGATATGTAGATGTCCGTCCGTGGGCATCGGCCCTTACAGTACATGATATGTAGATGTCCGTCCGTGGGCATCGGCCCTTACAGTACATTATATGTAGATGTCCGTCCGTGGGCATCGGCCCTTACAGTACATTATATGTAGATGTCCGTCCGTGGGCATCGGCCCTTACAGTACATTATATGTAGATGTCCGTCCGTGGGCATCAGCCCTTACAGTACATTATATGTAGATGTCCGTCCGTGGGCATCGGCCCTTACAGTACATTATATGTAGATGTCCGTCCGTGAGCATCAGCCCTTACAGTACATTATATGTAGATGTCCGTCCGTGGGCATCGGCCCTTACAGTACATTATATGTAGATGTCCGTCCGTGGGCATCAGCCCTTACAGTACATTATATGTAGATGTCCGTCTGTGGGCATCAGCCCTTACAGTACATTATATGTAGATGTCCGTCCGTGGGCATCGGCCCTTACAGTACATTATATGTAGATGTCCGTCCGTGGGCATCGGCCCTTACAGTACATTATATGTAGATGTCCGTCCGTGGGCATTGGCCCTTACAGTACATTATATGTAGATGTCCGTCCGTGGGCATCGGCCCTTACAGTACATTATATGTAGATGTCCGTCCGTGGGCATCAGCCCTTACAGTACATTACATGTAGATGTCCGTCCGTGGGCATCGGCCCTTACAGTACATTATATGTAGATGTCCGTCCGTGGGCATCGGCCCTTACAGTACATTATATGTAGATGTCCGTCCGTCCGTAGGCATCAGCCCTTACAGTACATGATATGTAGATGTCCGTCCGTGGGCATCAGCCCTTACAGTACATTACATGTAGATGTCCGTCCGTGGGCATCGGCCCTTACAGTACATTATATGTAGATGTCCGTCCGTGGGCATTGGCCCTTACAGTACATTATATGTAGATGTCCGTCCGTGGGCATCGGCCCTTACAGTACATTATATGTAGATGTCCGTCCGTGGGCATCAGCCCTTACAGTACATGATATGTAGATGTCCGTCCGTGGGCATCGGCCCTTACAGTACATTATATGTAGATGTCCGTCCGTGGGCATCGGCCCTTACAGTACATTACATGTCGATGTCCGTACGTGGGCATCAGCCCTTACAGTACATTACATGTAGACACACATAGTGGCAATACAAACTACAGTCCGCCACACAAACACGAGCCCCCCGTCACCGGGACAATACAGGGGGCATTGATACTGAAAAGTAGAGATGAAAATCCCCCCCAAAATTGTTGCATCATTTGGGCCAATAAAGGGTTAAGCAGTTGGGAGGGGGAAGAGGCATCACCGCGGGGGGAGAGAGGTCCCCACCGGCTGCTCTTCACCCTGATGGGCCGGATTTGTGTAGTAGTGAGGATTTTACTTGGGACTGCATGTCAGATGTGGCTGAGGGAAGGATAGGACATGTGTTTTACATGGGACTGCGTGTCAGGGCCTCTAAAGCTGGGGGATGCTGAGGTTTAACATTGGACTGTAAGGGGAGATGATGGAAGGGAGAGTGTGATATTTACATGGGACTGCATGCGGATGTTGAAGAGGGAGGCATAAGAGAGATGAATGAAGGGAGAATGTGATTTTTGTTGTTGTTTGTTTTTACATGGGACTGTAGGTTGCAGACATACCTGCCTCACAGAGCCGAGCAGCAGCTGTGTACTTATAGCACCTGTGATGATGTCACCGTCATGTGATCAGTGGGAGGTGTCAGGGATCACATGACAGGGGTTGATCTACAAGCCCCACCCCCTCTGCCCCCTGGGCCTGAGACTGTTCTCTATATGAATCCTAACTCCCAGTGTTTGTAGAACAATCCGCCTCCTCCTGCTGGATGTCACACGGCTGACAGTCAGGTTCTAATGGGACATCCAGGTTTACCTGCTGTATTCTATCATACAGAGGGGGTGGGGCCTTCCCAAGGGCACTATAAGGGTTAATCAGCCAGCCAATAAGAGCAAGGCAAGTGGGAGGAGCTGAGCTGAGGTAAAGTCAGTGACATAGACAGCCGGCAGTTAGTTCTGTGGGACGAGGGAGGTCAGTGACCTGAGAGACAGTTACCTCAGAGATTACCAGAGAGAGAGAGAGAGAGAGACAGTTACCTCAGAGATTACCACAGAGAGACAGTTACCACAGAGAGACAGTTACCACAGAGATTACCAGAGAGACAGTTACCTCAGAGATTACCAGAGAGAGACAGTTACCTCATAGATTACCTGAGAGTGACAGTTACCTCAGAGATTACCAGAGAGAGAGACAGTTACCTCAGAGATTACCAGAGAGAGAGAGAGAGAGACAGTTACCTCAGAGATTACCAGAGAGAGAGAGAGAGACAGTTACCTCAGAGATTACCAGAGAGAGAGAGAGAGACAGTTACCTCAGAGATTACCAGAGAGACAGTTACCTCAGAGATTACCAGAGAGAGAGACAGTTACCTCAGAGATTACCAGAGAGAGAGAGAGAGAGACAGTTACCTCAGAGATTACCAGAGAGAGAGAGAGAGAGAGAGAGAGACAGTTACCTCAGAGATTACCAGAGAGAGAGAGAGACAGTTACCTCAGAGATTACCACAGAGAGACAGTTACCTCAGAGATTACCAGAGAGACAGTTACCTCAGAGATTACCAGAGAGAGACAGTTACCTCATAGATTACCTGAGAGTGACAGTTACCTCAGAGATTACCAGAGAGAGAGACAGTTACCTCAGAGATTACCAGAGAGAGAGACAGTTACCTCAGAGATTACCAGAGAGAGAGAGAGAGAGAGACAGTTACCTCAGAGATTACCAGAGAGAGAGAGAGAGAGACAGTTACCTCAGAGATTACCACAGAGAGACAGTTACCTCAGAGATTACCAGAGAGACAGTTACCTCAGAGATTACCAGAGAGATACAGTTACCTCATAGATTACCTGAGAGTGACAGTTACCTCAGAGATTACCAGAGAGAGAGACAGTTACCTCAGAGATTACCAGAGAGAGAGACAGTTACCTCAGAGATTACCAGAGAGAGAGAGAGAGAGACAGTTACCTCAGAGATTACCAGAGAGAGAGAGAGAGAGAGAGAGACAGTTACCTCAGAGATTACCAGAGAGAGAGAGAGACAGTTACCTCAGAGATTACCACAGAGAGACAGTTACCTCAGAGATTACCAGAGAGACAGTTACCTCAGAGATTACCAGAGAGAGACAGTTACCTCATAGATTACCTGAGAGTGACAGTTACCTCAGAGATTACCAGAGAGAGAGACAGTTACCTCAGAGATTACCAGAGAGAGAGAGAGAGAGACAGTTACCTCAGAGATTACCAGAGAGAGAGAGAGAGAGACAGTTACCTCAGAGATTACCAGAGAGAGAGAGACAGTTACCTCAGAGATTACCACAGAGAGACAGTTACCTCAGAGATTACCAGAGAGACAGTTACCTCAGAGATTACCAGAGAGACAGTTACCTCAGAGATTACCAGAGAGAGACAGTTACCTCATAGATTACCTGAGAGTGACAGTTACCTCAGAGATTACCAGAGAGAGAGACAGTTACCTCAGAGATTACCAGAGAGAGACAGTTACCTCAGAGATTACCAGAGAGAGAGAGAGAGAGAGAGAGAGACAGTTACCTCAGAGATTACCAGAGAGAGAGAGAGAGAGAGAGACAGTTACCTCAGAGATTACCAGAGAGACAGTTACCTCAGAGATTACCAGAGAGAGAGACAGTTACCTCAGAGATTACCAGAGAGAGAGAGAGAGAGAGACAGTTACCTCAGAGATTACCAGAGAGAGAGAGAGACAGTTACCTCAGAGATTACCAGAGAGAGAGAGAGAGACAGTTACCTCAGAGATTACCACAGAGAGACAGTTACCTCAGAGATTACCAGAGAGACAGTTACCTCAGAGATTACCAGAGAGAGACAGTTACCTCATAGATTACCTGAGAGTGACAGTTACCTCAGAGATTACCAGAGAGAGAGACAGTTACCTCAGAGATTACCAGAGAGAGAGACAGTTACCTCAGAGATTACCAGAGAGAGAGAGAGAGAGAGACAGTTACCTCAGAGATTACCAGAGAGAGAGAGAGACAGTTACCTCAGAGATTACCACAGAGAGACAGTTACCTCAGAGATTACCAGAGAGACAGTTACCTCAGAGATTACCAGAGAGATACAGTTACCTCATAGATTACCTGAGAGTGACAGTTACCTCAGAGATTACCAGAGAGAGAGAGACAGTTACCTCAGAGATTACCAGAGAGAGAGACAGTTACCTCAGAGATTACCAGAGAGAGAGAGAGAGAGACAGTTACCTCAGAGATTACCAGAGAGAGAGAGACAGTTACCTCAGAGATTACCACAGAGAGACAGTTACCTCAGAGATTACCAGAGAGACAGTTACCTCAGAGATTACCAGAGAGAGACAGTTACCTCATAGATTACCTGAGAGTGACAGTTACCTCAGAGATTACCAGAGAGAGAGACAGTTACCTCAGAGATTACCAGAGAGAGAGAGAGACAGTTACCTCAGAGATTACCAGAAAGAGAGAGAGAGAGAGAGAGACAGTTACCTCAGAGATTACCAGAGAGAGAGAGAGACAGTTACCTCAGAGATTACCACAGAGAGACAGTTACCTCAGAGATTACCAGAGAGACAGTTACCTCAGAGATTACCAGAGAGACAGTTACCTCAGAGATTACCAGAGAGAGACAGTTACCTCATAGATTACCTGAGAGTGACAGTTACCTCAGAGATTACCAGAGAGAGAGACAGTTACCTCAGAGATTACCAGAGAGAGACAGTTACCTCAGAGATTACCAGAGAGAGAGAGAGAGAGAGAGAGACAGTTACCTCAGAGATTACCAGAGAGAGAGAGAGAGAGAGAGACAGTTACCTCAGAGATTACCAGAGAGACAGTTACCTCAGAGATTACCAGAGAGAGAGACAGTTACCTCAGAGATTAACAGAGAGAGAGACAGTTACCTCATAGATTACCTGAGAGGGACAGTTACCTCACAGATTACCTGAGAGAGAGAGAGACAGTTACCTCATAGATTACCTGAGAGGGACAGTTACCTCACAGATTACCTGAGAGAGACAGTTACCTCAGAGATTACTGGAGAGAGAGACAGTTACCTCAGAGATTACCCGAGAGAGAGACAGTTACCTCAGAGATTACCCGAGAGAGAGACAGTTACCTCAGAGATTACCCGAGAGAGACAGTTACCTCAGAGATTACCCGAGAGAGACAGTTACCTCAGAGATTACCCGAGAGAGACAGTTACCTCTAAGATTACCAGAGAGAGAGACAGTTAGCTCAGAGATTACCAGAGAGAGAGACAGTTACCTTAGAGATTACCTGAGAGAGAGACACTTACCTCAGAGATTATCTGAGAGAGAGAGACAGTTACCTCAGAGATTACCTGAGAGACAGTTACCTCAGAAATTAACTGAGAGACAGATACCTCAGAGATGACCCGAGAGAGACAGTTACCTCAGAGATTACCTGAGAGAGAGACAGTTACCTCAGAGATTACCTGAGAGAGAGACAGTTACCTCAGAGATTACCTGAGAGAGAGACAGTTACCTCAGAGATTACCTGAGAGAGAGACAGTTACCTCAGAGATTACCTGAGAGAGAGACAGTTGCCTCAGAGATTAACTGAGAGACAGTTACCTCAGAGATTACCAGAGAGAGAGACAGTTACCTCAGAGATTACCTGAGAGACCGTTACCTCAGAGATTACCTGAGAGACCGTTACCTCAGAGATTACCGGAGAGACAGTTACCTCAGAGATTACCAGAGAGACAGTTACCTCGTAGATTACCAGAGAGAGACAGTTACCTCAGAGATTACCTGAGAGAGACAGTTACCTCAGAGATTACCTGCAACAGTTTAAGGCATAAAAAAGAGTCAGACTAGGATTGTCACAGACAGTAAAAACTGACCACATATCCTCTCCCGTTAATCCCAGAACTGCTGTAGAGGCTTCGGGCAGGCAATGTCTTTACTAAACAGGAGCTCAGAAGAGCATATAATCTGGAACCCTGGAGATGAATGGATGACGGCTTTCAGAACATAGATATATCGATACTTCAAATCTCTAGTGATGCCGTTTGGTCTCTGCAATGCTCCTACTACCTTACCGCACTCTATCAATGACTTATTTTGAGACCTTTTGGATCAATTCGTAGGGGCTAGAGTTGAGCGAGCGTACTCGTTAAGGCAAATTACTCGAGCGAGTATCGCCATTTTCGAGTACATGCCTACTCATCCGAAAAGATGCGGGGTTGAGCTGTGAGTTGTGTGAGTGAGCGGGGGGGGGGAGAGAGAAATTTTCCCCCTCGCTCTCCCCCACCGCCCCCCGAATCTTTTTGAGCAAGCAGGCATGTACTCGAAAATGGCGATACTCGCTTGAGTAATTTTTCTTAACGAGTACGCCTGCTCATCTCTAGTAGGGGCATATCTTGATGACATCCTCATCTTCACTGACAATTTGGAGGAACATCGTAGGCATGTTTGGGTAGTCTTGGAATGACTCCAAAAGAATAACTTTTATATCAAACTAGAGAAGTGTGAGTTTGAACTGACCTAATAGCAATTCCTGTGATACATTATGTCCCCAGATGGCTTAAAGGGGTTGTCTCGTGAAATCAAGTTGGGGTATACACTTCTGTATGGCCATATTAATGCACTTTGTAATATACATCGTGCATTAATTATGAGCCATACAGAAGTTATTCACTTACCTGCTCCATTGCTAGAGTCCCCGTCGCCATGGATCCGTCTAAATTCGCTGTCTTCTGGCGTTTTTAGACGCGCTTGCCGCAGTCCGGTCTTCTCCCTGGTGAATGGGGCCGCTCATGCCGGAGAGCTGGTCCTCGTAGCTCCCCCCCGTCACGTGTGCCGATTCCAGCCAATCAGGAGGCTGGAATCGGCAATGGACCGCACAGAGCCCACGGTGCACCATGGGAGAAGACCCGCGGTGCATCGTGGGTGAAGATCCCGGCGGCCATCTTGGTAAAGGAAGAAAGAAGTCGCCGCAGCGCGGGGATTCGGGTAAGTAATAAACTTTTTTTTTTTTTTTAACCCATCCCTTGGGTTTGTCTCGCGCCGAACGGGGGGCCTATTGAATTTAAAAAAAAAACCAGTTTCGGCGTGAGACAACCCCTTTAAGAATGGACCCCAGCAATATTAAAGCCATCCTGAATTTGCCCATTCCAAGACATTTTAAGAAAGTACAGCGCCTGATCGGTTTTGCAAACTTCTACAGAAGATTTATCAAGGACTTCTCAAAAGTCATCTCTCCCATCACCTCCCTCACAAAGAGAGCACACACATTTTCCTGGTCCCCGGAGGCACGCATCACTTTGGAGAAACTAAAGACTCTGCTTACTTCAGCACCCGTACTGATTCACCCAAGACCAGAATAGCCTTTTGTTGTGGAAGTGGATGCCTCTGAGTCCGCAGTGGAGCTATTCTTTCACAGCGAGTTGATGATAAGATGCAACTGCATTATTTTGCATTTCTGTCCTACACCGTGAACAAGGAACTTCTGGCCATCAAGGTGGCTTTCACAGAATGAAGGCACCTCTTGGAAGGAGCCCATCATCCAGTAACGGCTCTTACTGACCATAAAAATTTCTCGGAACTGTGAAGAGGTTATCTGAGAGAAAAGCATGATGGACCCTGCTCTTCTCCAGGTTTAATTTCATTGTGTCCTACCGCCTCGGTTCCAAAAACGGCAAGGCAGATTCATTGTGCAGGATATTTTCAGAGCCTAAAGTCAAATATAGACTACACAATTCTGTCCCCCAAATTCTTTCTGGGTATCCTGCACTCTGAAGACCTTCTAACAAATCTTAAGGGAGGATATGATAATGACCCCTTACTGCGTAGTCCTTCTAAGGATGTAAAGCTGTCCTTCAAGGATGGACTTTGGAAGCGAGAACACTAACTATATGTTCCTGAGGCTGGTCGACTCAAAGTCCTTAAACAGGACCATGATTCCAAGCTTTCCACCATCCTTGGAGTCGCAAAGACTTTAGAACTCTTGAGTCATTCCTTCTTGTGGTCAGACTGCAGGATGGATGTGAAGAGGTATGTCACCTCTTGCAAAGTATGTGCCTGGAACAAGACACCATGAGCTCCCCCTCTGGGTTTGCTACAACCTCTTCCAGTGCCATCCATACCATGAGGAACTAGTTCAATGGACTTTATAGTGAACCTGCCCGCCTCGAAAGTAATGACTACCTTCCTTGTGATCGTGGACCAACTCATGAAGATGGCTCACTTCATCCCCAAAAATAAGATTCCAACCGCCCAGCACACTGCAGAGTTGATGATCTAGGAAGTTCTCTGACTGCATGGGATTTCTGATGATATCGTCTCGGACAGAGGGGTTTAATTCATCTTGAAGTTCTGGAGACACTTCTGCACAGCCCTGGGAACTACTGTGAGTTTATCATTTGCCTTTCATTCTCTGTCCAATGGCCAGACCGAGAGAACTAACCAGACTTTAGAGCAGTAATTCCACTGCTTCACCTCCCATCTTCAGGACGACTGGGTAGAATATCTACCAACAACAGAATTCACATATAACAATGCCCAACATAGTTCTATGCCAACTAACGCACTCACCCCTTCTTCATTCTTGGCCTTCCTGCAAACACTCCTGTCCTGATGGTAAACCACAGATTGGCAGCATTGGCAGATATTCAAAAGGAATTGAAGGAGGCTTTGGGGGAAGGTTAAGAGGCCTACAAAGAAGTGGCAGACAGACATCATAAAGTGGCTCCTCCACTCCAGGTTGGTAAGAAGGTGTGGTTATCCACCAGTAATTTGAAGACCCACGGACCTTCTCCCGAACTTGGGCAAAGGTTTATTGGACTCTTTCCAATTTCTGCGAGGGTCGGCCAGGCGGCTTTCTGCTTGAAGCAACAGGGGGGCCTGAAGATCCACCCTGTTTTGAAAAGATCTTGGACTCCCGAAAATACCGAGGAAAGCTGCAGTACCTAGTGCAATGGCAGGGAAATACACTGAAGGAAAACCTGTGGGAGCCAGAAGAAAACATACACGCTCCAAGGCTCTCAGAGGAATTTCACAAAAGGTATTCTGGTAAACCAGGCCCTGGAGTGGCCCACTGTCAGGAGTCGAACCGGGGACCTCCTGCTCCCTAGTTGGTGGCTCTCACTAATCCAGTCTGTGGACAGTACCCATGCATTACCATCAGCCTTGTTCCATGATCCTGGTTAGTTAGTTAGTTCCTGTCTCCTGGTCCTGACCCCGCCTCTGCCCCTGATTAGGCTCATTATAAAAGCATGACCCTGCCACTGCACCACCGCGTAATTAATCTGCTTCACAGCACTGTTGATCAAGCTCCATGTTGCCTGCACCTCCGCTATTCCTGCAAGATCTCCCAATACTGACTTTTTTTCTGCAAGATCTCCCAATACTGACTTTTTTTCTACCTCTCTGACTACGCTACCCACCTCATCTCTGTGTGCTATGAACCTAGATCTCCCATTGCTGACTTCTGGATTCTTCTCCAACTAGCCTTCCCATCTCATCCCTCTGTGCTGCAAACCGAGACCTCCCATTGCTGACTTCTGGCTAATCCTTGACCACTCTCTAGTCTTGTGCCTGAAACTGCTACACCCTGAAAAAAAGGAGAAGCTGTGGGTTTTTGGGAACCATCCTGCCTATTCTTTCTGTCAACCAGCGTTTAACATCCAGCAAAGAAATGAAACTGTACCTGAGCCAATGCAGATTAATGTCATACGCAAATCCCTTTCCTTAGCAGAGGGAAAGACACCATACAGAGAATCTATGTCTCTATTGTGGGGGCTCAGCACATTATGGTGTTAATTGCCCTAACACGTTCTGAAAGATTATTGCCTTTACCAGTACTAAAACCATAGGCAAATCTAACGTTCCAAAACAGCTGGGTTCAGTATCACTAATCATTCCATTGATAACAAGATATAGATGAGAAATGTCTCCCTTCTTTTTACTTTGTCATTCCATACAGGTCCTAGATGGGGAGCCAAAAATTACAATGCTTCGATATGTTAGATTCTGGAGCTGGAGGGAAATTAATGGACTTAAAATAGGCTCTCGATAGCAATATCTGAATTAGGACCCAAACCATACCGATTGTTATAGAAACTGAGGATGGATCACTGTTGTCTTTGGGCCTGTAACTTGAAATCATTATTAAACCTGATCACCATGAAACGATTACTTTCCATCTTTTTTATTCTCCCAAGTTTCCAGTTATTCTAGGAATTCCTTGGTTTTGTACCAACAATCCTTCTATTAACTGGGACTTAAGGACCATTACCTTCCCTTCTGAGTACTGCAAAAAAAGATGCCAGATGTCACTATGCACCCTGGAACATATCCCAACGTTGGTGGATAGTCAGCAGAATTCTGATAAGTTGCCACCTCAGTACCAGCAATTCAATGATATCTGCAGCAAGAAAAAATCTGATCAACTACCCCCTCATCGGCCATATGATTGTCCAATGGAACTGCTCCCTGGAATAATCCTTCCTTTCCGGTGAATTTACAATTTTTCCAAACCAGAATTAAAGGTACTCAGAGAATACCTGGATGAAAATTCAAAGAATCGTTTAATTCGACCTTCTTCATCCCCAGCTGGGGTACCTCTCTTCTTTGAAGAAAAGAAAGGCTCAACTTTGCGGCCATGCATTGTTTATAGTGAACTAAAGAAAATTACTGACAAAAATTGCTACACTCTACCCTTAATCCCAGAATTTTTGGAAAGACTCTATTCTGCCAAGATTTATACCAAACTAGATCTGAGATGGGCCTATAACCTTATATGGATCTGCCCAGGGGATGAGTAGAAGGCTGTCTTTAGGAGTAGATATGGACATTTTAAATACCTAGTTATATCTTTTAGCAATGAAATGCAACTTTCCAATGCTCTTGTAACCTTTCAGCATTTTATTAATGATGTGTTTCTGGATTTTTTTGGATGAATTTGTTGTTGCTCAGCTCAATGATATTGTTATATTTTTTGACAGCTTGGAGGATGTATGGAGAGAGGTGTGGGGATCAGGGTTTATGGAGTAGTGCTGTGTATGTGTGAGGGAGGGCAAAATATATGGAGCAACTTTGTGAGCGTGAGATGTGTGGGTCTGGTACACAAGATAATGGTGCAGCACAGAGGATTTCAGCAGTAGTGTAGTGTAACAATACCATATGGCAAAAAAAGTGAATCAGGGAATTCACAACCAGTAAACTATCATACACCCATTATGAAAATAATCACAGAAAATCCCAAGGAAGGAATGAACTCTCTACTTTGGAATGACATTGGCTCCACACTCCTCCCTATGAACAATAAGGAAGAAGATCCAGAAACAACTATGAAGTTTAGAAAAAGAAAAAACAATACCGACGATCTATTTGGAAACAATAAAGATTCAGTAAAAGAGTTAAATATAGAAACACAGGAATCAGTATCTGCCATCTCGATAGTGCCAAACTCCCCACCCTGTTCATCTAATTGAACAGATACTTTTAAGCACATCTCCAAGCGACTCTCCACCTGATTTTATAGAATTATGCAACTGAAACCCAAAAAGAACAAAAAGAATTCCATTAAATTTTTAGGGGCACACCCAAGAACTCCATATCTCCTACCTTGACGCCAGACATTAACCCAGTGAGAAAGAAAAAACTCCAATGATGACAGTCACACTACCAGTAACGTGATCCAAAATTCATCAATTTTACCCTGCACTAACACCGAAAAGTCCGGCTCTAAGAAGACTACCAAACGGAGAAGAAATAGAAGGGGAGGAAAAAAGAACAACAAAAATAGGGATAAGGAAGACATTGCTCCGAATGAGAAAATAGACTTAACTGAAATATTGAAATATGGCATTTTTAACATCTCAAGCTATACTCTCCACAAAAAAGAAATAGATATATTATCCAAAGGATTATCATTTTGCCCCTCTAGAAACTCAAATTTATTTGTTGACCTGAACCAATTGATAAGAAAAATTACATGAAATCGCTACTACATAATGAATAAAGATAAGGAATATGAGAAAAAAGAAATAGAATTTAACCTGGAAGACCCCATTGCAATAGATTTGAAGCTACACAGCAAATACTACCCAACGGAGGCAAAAGACACATACATCGAACATATTAAAAGACCTCACAGATGTGTGTGAGCAAAAAATCCATTAAAAAACAAAACACAATCACAATAATTGATATTAAAAGAACTAGCTGGAAAAGAAGGACTTCCTTCTTCCCAGGTGCATAAAAATACCACCAATCCACCTGGGAGACCAAGCATTGCCGGAGTCAATTCAATATCAAGCAGGTTATCTGAATATGTGGACAAACAGCTCCAGAGGTATGTCACCCAACTACCGACACCAGACGCTTGTTGGAACTAGTAGAATACTTCAAATGGAAAGATTCTTACCTCCGGTGTACCCACGACGTTGAGGCTCTTTATTCCAACATTCACCACATTCATCTTCAGTCAACTCTACCCATTAGCCGGCAACCGTCAGGGGTCACCGATTCAAGGAGCAACTTCTCTCAGAGGGGGCCAGTCTTCCCTTCGCTCACCCTACTAAGTTTTATTTTATTTCCATTTTTCACAAGGGGTGCTATTTTCCCATGCTGGATTTTTTCATATTTGTGCTACAGAGGGAGATATTATGACTTAATTGGGGGTGCTATCACTTTGTGGGGCCACAATATTACTTTATGGGTCCACAGATGTAGACCTACTACTGTAGGGGTACTGAGAGGCTCATTAGGGAGTTGTAGTGGGACAGGGAAGGTGGGTAGAGATGCATTGTGGCTGGAAGACTTCATGGTGACCTGGGCTGAGATAGAGAAAAGCAAATGAGCAACTTCATAAAAGACACCACCTGTGATCACAAGAGGTAACTGCACTGTAATCACTATCACTGTGTAGAGCTTGTATTGGATTGTTATATAGTAGCTGCATTATCCTCTAGTTATCCTACAGCTACGTCGTTGCACTATAGCTGAGCCTGCCATTATAGACGTTCTCTTATAGATCACATAGGGGTGATCCTGGTGGAATAACAGAAGTAAAAATTACTTGTTGTGTTAACCCCATAATGACCATCCATACATGTTTTCACATCCTGGGTGTCTGGGCTTTTTTCTACAGAGCCTTGAAAACACGTTGGCTCTGTAGAAAAAAAGCCCCAGGGTTGAGGAGTGTGACAGCTACTTGTTATCAGCTATCAGAGGAAGCCATCAGTTTGGAGCTCTCATCGGGGGCCGCGGTGTGCAGTCCCCAGTCACATGATTGCAATTATCCAATGAAAAATTGCAAAATGGTGGACACAAGTGCAGAAGCCGTGCAGGGCTCAGGAAATGTTAAATCTCCTTGCTCTTGGCTACCAAGGGTACCTGAGAGCCTGGAGCAGTAACTGGAGGCCCTGATGAGGGGTCCCCGGTCATGTGATCGCTATTATACAGATCATTATCTGTAACACCTAAGAACTCTACAAGTAGTCCCCGGGAACGTTCGCCTTCCTGCAGTTCCAGGAGCAGCTTGTTGAGTGCCTTCTGTTTAAGGGGTTCTTTTAAGGAGTCAATTTTTTTAGGTCTTTCTGCACAAGTGGGCAATGGGGCCTGGAGTTTATTTAGTTGTGCCCTGAATTCCAAAGGGTGTTCCCTCCATTAGAGGCCTAACCATGTAACCATGCGCCAACTAAGCAGATTGGGGCTACAATGGGGGTATTGCAGTATTGCTGAACACAGAGCAACTAGTGCTATACAATTTTGGGGGGAGGGGATCTCTCCAGTTTTTCCTGCTTCACACAAAGAAAACTGTCATGAAAGTGACAGTTTATTTTTCATGTGTTTTATAATACATTTTGCAAACAACTGTGGGGTCAGAACGCTCAATACACACCTAGATAAATGGGCTAAGGGGTCTAGAATTCAATATGGGGTCATTTGTGGGGGTTTCGGCAGCTCAGGGACTCTACAAGTGAGCAATGGGGCCTGAAACACCTTCAAGCAAAATGTCTGTCCTGGAAGCCATCGGATCCTCTTTTCGGTTTTGGCCCCGTTGTACATACAGACATAATATTAGGGCCACAATGGGTATGTTTCTGGACACAGGACAAGCAGGGGGATCCATTTTAGAATGCAAATGCTCATTTTCATGTGTACGATAGAAAAAAAGTCTCTAAAATGACGTATTTGCAAATATATGACATTTTATTTTTTCTCCTCTGAATTGCATTAATTCCTGACAAAAAAGTGGGGTCAAAATAGAGTGAATACATTCAGGGGTGTATTTTTTATAATGGGGTCATTCGTGGGGGTATCTAACATTCTGACACATGAGCCTTTGTAATCTTGGCTTGGTGCAGGAAAACAAAATGTTTCTCAAAATTTTAACAATTAATGTTATATTTGTACGCTTCCTAAATGGTTAAAAGAAAACTAAAGTTTTTCAAATGCGCTTCCAGAATAAATTAAACAGGTGGAAATTTTTAAAAACGTTTCCCACTTTCTCTGCTTTTAATGAATATACACAAATTTTATCGGTCTATTTCCACCACCTAAATGAAGTATTAAATGGCGAAAAAACAATGTCAGAATCACTCGGATCTGCAAAGCCTTTACGGAGTTATGATATGTTAAAGTGACGCATGTCAGATTTCCAAATTTTGGCCTGACCATTATGGGGTTAAGCCACGCCCATAAACCACATTCCTTTTACCTTGGTCCACAATTTGGGGTGAGAAATGTGGCAGCCCTAGTTGCATAGGAGGTCCTATATATATCTGTGCAGTGCTTGCTGTCTACCACAAGATGGCGCATGAGAAAACAGCTACCTCTCAGGGACAGAAGAGGAGGACAGCAGCAGCTATCAGTCACCTCACAGCACAGATATTTTATCTCAAAAAGGTAGAGAAGGGGTTAATAGTCTCCTCATTTGACCTGCTCAGTATATGCAGGGTAGATGCTAAATCCTGGAGGGTTAAAGGACCTGTGATGATGTCATGCCCATGTGACCAGGCTCTTGTGTGGGAGGGGCCACTGTTATTTTGACTCAAACATGGATCAACCTCTAGTCATGTGGTCCTTGACTCCTCCCACACATGCTGATGACATCATCAGAGGTCCTGTAAGCACACGGCTGCTGCCTGGCTCTGCAGGTGGAGCTCTATGTGTCCCTCATGCCAGGACCGCTGGGGCAGTTTATTAACTGTTTAAGGCCCGGGACATTTTTAGTTCCTGCTGGTTGGGAAGCTGTAAAGTTTTTTCCCCCTCAGGTATTCTAGTAGTTTTGTGTCTTTTTGTGACTCCTGAGACGTCATTTTTATGGTTGTAATTTATTTCTATTTTATCAGGAAATGTAAAGAAAAATGGAAATAAATGTCTATTTTTCCCTTTCTAGTTTTTCTCCTCATACAAATCCTCCCGGCTCGGGAACTCCTCCGGCGGCGCTGGAACCCTCCGATCCCCGCCGTCCCACTGAGGTGAATGGATTACCGGAGTGTATTGGTGTCCTCCACGGCCCACAGCTCGGTACGCACGGGGGCCGCAGCCTCAGATTGGGGGGACCCAGCGGTCAGCAATCTTTCACCATCCTGCTGGCAGCCGATAACTTGCCGGGGTGGAAGAACCCTTTTATCTCGTCTCCTCTGGTTCTTAAATAGGAGACTAGCAATAATTAGGAAATGATTATATAGCACCAGTGTTTCTGGTGATATAATGCGCAACACAGCTCTGCTACATGCACCTAACACACACCGCTCAGCTACATGCACATCACACACACACAACTCTGCTACATGCACGACACACACACAGCTCTGTTATATGCGCACGTCACACACAGCTCTGCTACATGCGCACGTCACACACAGCTCTGCTACATGCACACGTCACACACACACAGCTCTGCTGCATGCACATCATGCAGCTTTGCTATATGCGCACGTCACACAAACAGCACGGCTACATGCGCGCATCACGCACACACAGCTCTGCTACATGCATGTGTCACACAGCACACACAGCTCTGATACATGTGCGTCCCACACACCACAGGCAGCCCTGCTACATGCGTGTGTCATATACGCCACAAACATCTCTGCACACCACACACACACAGCTGTGATAGATGTATGTCACACACACAGCTCTGCTATATGCACGTCACACACACAGTTCTGTTACATGCGCGAGTCACACATAGCTCTGCTACATTGGTATGTCACACACACAGATCTGCTACATGCGCATGTCGCATACACACAGCTGTGTTACATGCATATGTCACACACCACACACAGCTCTGCCACATGTGCGTCACAAACACCATGTGCCTGTCACAAACACACACAGCTCTGCTATATGCACTTGTCACAGACATACACAGTGTATAAAGTAATAAAGTGAAGCACCTGTGATGACGTCACCGTCATGTAATCAGGGGCGGAGGTCAGAGCCCTTGCGACTCATCCTATGATGGTTTCAGGTCCTGCCAGCACATGGCTGCTGTCAGGCTCTGCATGTTTTATTCTTTAGGACCTGTGATGACGTCACTGACATGTGGTCAGGGGCAGAGAATGCAAAGCAGTCACTTACGGTCAAGTGGTCGTTAGCACTTTGATTAATCGTTCTGGTCATCGGGGTAGGAAGCTGCAACTTGGGCGTCCAGTGACTTCATTTAAAAAAGATATTTAGTTTTATTGTATTTATTTTGCTTATATAGCGCCAGCGTATTCTGCAGTGCTGTACACACATATTTCCATCACTCACATCAGTCCCTGTCCACTACGGACACAAGTCTCACACATTCGTACACGGGCACATTTTGTGTTAAATGACTTTTCCGGGATGACATTATTTATGTGCCCTTAGTAGGACTCATCAGTAGTTGATCAGTGGTGAACTGCCTCTTGCTAATCAGCAAAAGAAGGAACCTGTGAGGAGTCTTATAGAACCACAGGCAGCATAAATCCTGACAGGCGCACCCAGTACAGACATCTACAGGATGTTCTCTGTACACTGCGAGGTTATACATGAACAATTATCTAAATAGCAGCTGAATGTGGAGAAGAGTCATTGGGGCGGGTCCCTGCCAGCCTCCACCCACGGGATTGGTTGTCAATAGTTAAACAATCAGGCAGCATAAAACTCCTGACGGATCTCTTTAATATCTCTTCAGAAGTTTCCGCTTATTCTCTCCAGTAATTGTATTTTTATATGGATTTTATGTGGTTTTTATATTGTCTCATCTTCTTTTCATTTAGGTACTACAATACTGGATCCTCTGATATCTTCTATGTAAGAGGATTATCCTGACTGAACCATTAAGGATCGAGAAGGAAAGAGACAAGATGGCGAAGAGTATATTAAATCTCACTCTAGAGATACTCTTCCAGCTTACTGGGGAGGTGAGAGATTCTGATGATGTCACATTACATCATTCTTATCTATGGTAATAACAGATGATGTCACTGGAGAGGTGAGAGATTCTGATGATGTCACATTACATCATTCATATCTATGGTAATAACAGATGATGTCACTGGAGGGCGAAGAGATTCTGATGATGTCACATTAAATCTTTCTTATCTATGGTAATAACAGATGATGTCACTGGAAGGAGGGAGAGATTCTGATGATGTCATGTTGTATCATTCTTATCTATGGTAATAACAGATGATGTCACTGGAAGGAGGAAGAGATTCTGATGATGTCATGTTGTATCATTCTTATCTATGGTAATAACAGATGATGTCACTGGAAGGTGGAGAGATTCTGATGATGTCACATTACATCATTCTTATCTATGGTAATAACAGATGATGTTGCGGTGTGCTCCAGCTGTGGAGGTGAGACAACGGGACTGCTTGTTGCGTCTCCTATCACGGTGGCTTCTGTGCTCCTCACCACCACCTTCCACACAGAAGGATAAGGGGTGTTTGCCACTTGTGATACCAATGCTATATAGCACAACACTTTCTGGAGAGAGAATTAGGAAGAGACCGAGAGTCGTGGTAGAGAAGAAACACTTTACTTGAATCTTCCATGAATATAACTGTACCAATAATTTTCTAACTATATAAAGTGACATTTACTTGTATAGAAGAACACATTCACTGGTTATGGAGAAAGATTGGTGACCTGGAGAGGTAATTGTTACTGTCAGTGTGATGCTGCTGGTAGTTATCTATCCGATTCTGTGTGACAGGAGAGCTTTGGTAGGAATATGTGGATCTCTGGTATGATCTAATCAAGTAGACTGTTAGTTTACTATATAAGCTGCCACCAAGACTGTTCAGCCATAATTCTTCTGGGTTGTGTATAACCCGGGTGTTGATTGGGCCTGTGAACAATATGGCATTTCCACTCACGGTTACCAATTACTCAGTTACTCTTACTGACAGAAGGATCCCTCTGGACTCCAATTGTCCAGGCTTGCTTCTCCTCAGATCCTTTCAGGTAGCAGCTTTTCTTTTCTATCTTTAGAGTTGGTGCAGGAAGGAGGGGTTTGGGTTCCTGGAGAACTGGGCTGACTTTGCTGTCGGCTACGGGCTCTACCCATTGAAATGGGCTGCATTTCAATGGGCAGGGTGCAGCTGTGCTGGGGGAGAAGATGGGAAGAGGGTTGGAGGAGTGTTTAAACTAGGGACTGGGGGGAGGGCAAAAAGAGCAGTATAGGGAAAGATAGTATAGACAGTGACCTTGGGACCAAGTAATGGTAATTGGGGTCAAGCAAGGGGTGGGGTTAGTACATTTAGAACAGACAGAACAGCTAATAGGACCATAAGCATAATGAATATAAAGAATAACAACAACCGAAAAAATTGTATGGCAATGAATACAAGATGTCTGATCAGTAAAGTGAGTGAGCTTGAAGCAAGAATGACTGATAAAAACTACGCTATAGTAGGCATAACGGAAACATGGCTTGATAAAAAGTGCAATTGGGCGGTGAATTTACAAAAGAGACCGTGGGGAACAGAAAGCGGGAGGGGTGTGTCTGTATGTTAAATCCTACTTAATGCCGAGGCAACGAGAAGATATAGGTGTAGGTGACGAAAACCTGGAATCTCTGTGGGTAGAAATACAGGGAAGGAAAAATAACAAAATCCTGATAGGGGTTTTCTATAGGACACCAAAAGTAGCAGAAGAAACTGAAAACTTATTAATAAGACAAATAGAAAAGGTGGCAACCCACAATTAGGTAATTATTATGGGAGACTTTAATTATCCAGATATAATATGGGAAAATGAAATCTGCTAAACTTACAAGGGCGATAAGTTCTTGAGAACAATTAAAGATGACGACTTTACCCAACTGGTGCAGGAGCCCTTCACAGTATAGATGTAGCTTGAAAGCAAGAACTTTATGAGCAATAATATAAAATTAAGGGCTGAGACAAAAACATAGGAACAGACAAACGATGTAAGGGGAGCCTAGATAATCCACTATATAAAGTTAGAGATGCCAGGTAATAGGGATGCAGGCCCCCTAGACGAACGGACACCAAACATATATACATTTATCTCAACCTCAGGGTCAGTGATTCAGTGATGACAGTGTCACCTGTCCTGTTGCTGAGTACACTGGGTTCAGTGAGTGCTCAGTTAATGCATTCAATTAACTACCAGGTACATAAAAGAGAATGGTCATTATCCACGTACCCTAAGGTCCTGCGGACAAGGATATGGATAACTGAGCACTCAAACAGTGAGAGATGGGGAGTTTGTTGAGTATTCGGCTAATGCATTAGCTTAGGTTCTATGTTCTCAAGGTGTATCTTTAGTACTTAGTTCAATCAGTACTTCTATTGATACTTAGTATGCCAATGAGTTCACTTGGTTGAAAAAGTGGCTCTAAGATAGAAAGCAGAGGGGGTAATAAATGGTTCGTACTCTGACTGGGCCACCATTGCTAGTGGGGGCCACAGGGTTCAGTATTAGGCCCCATTCTGTTCAATATATTTATCTAGACCTGATAGAGGGGCTGCACAGCAAAATATCAATATTTGCAGATGACACAAAATTATACAATATAATCAATGCAACGGAGGACAATGTGCGGCTACAAACGGACCGAGATAAGCCGGGGGCTTGGGCAGAAAAATGGTGAATGAAGTTCAATGTTGATAAATGTAAGGTTCTGCACATGGGCAGGAGAAACGGATGTCACCAATATACACTAACTGGGGTACCACTAGGGAAAAGTGATATGGAAAAAGACCTGGGGGTATTAGTGGATTATAGACTAAACTGGAGTAATCAATGCCAGTCAGCTGCTGCAAAGGCTAATAAAGTCTCGGGGTGCATTAAAAGAGGTATAGGGGCGAGGGGCGAGAACATTATCCTTCCACTATATAAGGCACTTGTCAGGCATCACATGGAATACTGTGTACAGTTCTGGTCACCGGGGCTCAGGAAAGATGTCACAGTGCTTGAGGGGGTTCAAAGAAGGGCAACTAAACTAATACATGGAATGAAGGGACTGAAATACCCAGAGAGGCATCAAAATTAGCACTATTCACCCTGGAAAAAAGACAACTAAGGGGCGACCAAATAACCATGTATAAGTACATGAGGGGACAATACAAGGATCTCTCCCAAGATCTGTTTATACCCAGGACTGCGACGGTAACAAGAGGACATCCGCTACAATTAGAGGAAAGCAGGTTTCATCACCAACATAGAAAGGGGTTCTTTACTGTTAGAGCAGTTAGACTGTGGAACTCTCTGCCTGAGGATGTGGTGATGGCAAAATCCATAGAGGAGTTTAAGAGGGACTAGACGTCTTTCTAGAGCGCTATGATATTACAGGATATAAACTTTAAATAATCAGTTGGGTTGTTGATTCGGGTCTTGGAGTCAGGTGGGAACTTTCAAATGTTGATCCAGGGATCATTCTGACCGCCATTATGGAGGTGGGAAGTAATTTTTCCCCCAATTGGGCTAAATTGGCTTCTGCCCTATTGTTTTTTTTCCTTCCTCTGGATCAATAAGGGGGAGTGCAAACAGGCTGAACTAGATGGACATTTTCTTCTTTCAGCCCAACATATTATGTTACTATATTCTGTGCTCTCGCCAACTCAGCTTTATGACTGCCCCTAACTTACTCTTTCTCCACACTAATTACAACTGCTCTTCTCCTGACTCCATTTCCTTTGACGCTCGCCTCTAACTCCAACTGCTTCTCACCTTACTTTGCTTTCATCTGCCCGTTTCTAACTGTGCACTACCTCTCTGTGTTCCTGTACAGACTCTCTACTCAGATTACCTCTACTCCTAATGGGGACTAGAAATACCCCACTAAAGATACAGGGTGCTTGTCTGCACTACACTTTATGTTACAACAGTGTTTTGTAGTGCCCTTCTGGGTCAATACAATGTCACTGGAGAAGAGAGAGATTCTGATGATATCACATTACATCATTTTTATCTATGGTAATAACAGATGATGTCACTGGAGAAGAGAGATTCTGATGATGTCAAATTACATCATTCTCATCTATGGTAATAACAGATGATGTCACTGGAGAAGAGAGATTCTGATGATGTCACATTACATCATTCTCATCTATGGTAATAACAGATGATGTCACTGGAGAAGAGAGAGATTCTGATGATGTCACAATACATCATTTTTATCTATGGCAATAACAGATGATGTCACTGGAGAGGGGAGAGATTCTGATGATGTCACAATACATCATTTTTATCTATGGCAATAACAGATGATGTCAAATTACATCATTCTCATCTATGGTAATAACAGATGATGTCACTGGAGAAGAGAGATTCTGATGATGTCACATTACATCATTCTCATCTATGGTAATAACAGATGATGTCACTGGAGAAGAGAGAGATTCTGATGATGTCACAATACATCATTTTTATCTATGGCAATAACAGATGATGTCACTGGAGAGGGGAGAGATTCTGATGATGTCACAATACATCATTTTTATCTATGGTAATAACAGATGATGTCACTGGAGAAAGGAAAGATTCTGATGATATCCCAATACTTCATTCTTTTCTATAGTAATAACAGATGATGTCACTAGAGAGGAGAGAGATTCTGGTGATGTCAAATGACATCATTTTTATCTATGGTAATAACAGATGTTACTGGAGAGGTAAGAAATTCTGAGGATATCACAATACATCATTCTTATCTATGGCGATAACAGATGATATGACTGGTGAGGGGAGAGATTCTGATGATGTCACATTACATCATTCTTATCTATGGCGATAACAGATGATATGACTGGTGAGGGGAGAGATTCTGATGATGTCACTTTCCATAATATATATGGTAATAACTGATGATGTCACTGGAGAGGTGATGGACTCTGGAAATCACTGTAGTTTTACTTATTAATGTCTCCCCATATACAGGATTACACAGTAGTGAAGAAGACATCTAGTGATAGCTGTCAGGCCCCTGTGTGTGATGGATGGGGGAAACCCCTGAGTCCAATCCCAGGGCCCCCACTGCACCCCCTGGTACATGAGGACATCAATGTACAGAAGATTCTAGAACTCATCAACAAGATGATTGAGCTGCTGACTGGAGAGGTGACGCTGCAGGGAATGCTGGGACATTATACAGTAACAGCACTGAAGGCTTCTGGGTGATGACTGTATATTGTGTTGTCAGGTTCCTATAAGGTGTCAGGATGTCGCTGTCTATTTCTCCATGGAGGAGTGGGAGTATTTAGAAGGACACAAGGATCTGTATGAGGAGGCCATGATGGAGACCCGCCAGCCGCTCCCATCACCAGGTAATAGACAGGACTAAATGTTCATACACATCTTGCTGATACACTATTTATATATCCTGGTTGTATCTTGTGATCTTATTTATGTCTTGCATGCTGATATCTTCTTTTACAACTTTAACAAAATTGCTTAATATTTGGTCTGTTTGTATGTGAATCCATATATTCTAACCCGGAATCCGCTATAAAGCATGCTATTAGTAGAGCTCCACGGAGTTGAAATGTATAGAAGGATCTAATAAATTTTGCATATACAAGCCGAGTCTACAGCAATTCTCAGCAGCTCACAATAAGTTAGTGGATATAAGTAATGTCCTGGAGGGGGAGGTTTGAGCACTGGAATTGAAAGTGACAAATTTGGAAAATCAGTCTGTCCAGCATCATGCAACAGTTAAAGGGGTTGTCCCGCGCCGAAACGGGGTTTTTGTTTTTTTTCAAACACCCCCCCCCCCCCCCGTTTGGCGCGAGACAACCCCGATGTAGGGGTTAAAAAAGAACACCGGACAGCGCTTACCTGAATCCCTGCGCTCCGGTGACTTCTTACTTACCCGGTGAAGATGGCCGCCGGCATCTTCTCCCTCGGTGGACCGCAGGGCTTCTGTGCGGTCCATTGCCGATTCCAGCCTCCTGATTGGCTGGAATCGGCACGTGACGGGGCGGAGCTACACGGAGCCCCATTGAGAAAATCAGAAGACCCGGACTGCGCAAGCGCGTCTAATTTGGCCATTAGACGGCGAAAATTAGACGGCAACCATGGAGACGAGGACGCCAGCAACGGAGCAGGTAAGTGAATAACTTTTGATAACTTCTGTATGGCTCATAATTAATGCACAATGTACATTACAAAGTGCATTATTATGGCCATACAGAAGTGTATAGACCCACTTGCTGCCACGGGACAACCCCTTTAAGGCCTCATGCCCACGGCCATGGCGGACTCTGCTAGTGGAATATCGCAGTGGAGTCCACGACATTGCCCCCAAAACCCTTATATTCACCTCCCAGATCCAACATGCTGTTCCTGTGCCTCAAGACGGCGTGCAAGCGCAGTACAGTGCGTGACACGGCCGGCAGTTGGAGGGGACGTGTTTTCACGCGATACTTCCACTGTGCTACAGCAGAATTATAGCTTGACGGCCGGCTTCCACTGGCTACAATGGAAGCCTGCGGTGCGTATTCCCGTGGCAATTAGAACGCGCCGCAGTTTGTTTCACGCTGCAGAATAAGTTGGCGCTGTACAAATAACAAGATTTATTTTTTATTTTTAGATCTCTTTACTGATCCCTGATATATAGTCATTAGAGCGCCCCCTTGTTACAGTCCTGGGTATAATAGATGATGGGAGAGATCTCAGTACTGACCCCTGATATATCTATACATAGTTATTAGAGCGCCCCCTTGTTACAGTCCTGGGGATAATAGATGATAGGAGAGATCTCTGTACTGATCCCCGATATATGTATACATAGTTGTTAGAGCAGCCCCTTGTTACAGTCCTGGGTATAAATGATGATGGGAGAGATCTCTGTACTGACCCTTGATCTATCTATACATAGTTATTAGAGCACCCCCTTGTTACAGTCCTGGGGATAATAGATGATAGGAGAGATCTCTGTACTACTGACCCCTGATATATCTATACATAGTTATTAGAGCGCCCCCTTGTTACAGTCCTGGGTATAAATGATGATGGGAGAGATCTCTATACTGACCCCTGATATATCTATACATAGTTATTAGAGCGCCCCCTTGTTGCAGTCCTCGGTATAAATGATGATGGGAGAGATCTCTATACTGATCCCTGATATATCTATACATAGTTATTAGAGCAGGCCCTTGTTACAGTCCTGGGTATAAATAGATTATGGGAGAGATCTTTAAATATCTTTTTCACTGACATATAATATGTATGGTTTTGGATTACAGGGCACATACGACAATGGTTTTGGTTGGCATCAGCTTTGGGTTATTCTCTTTTTTATGTATATTTTTAGTTCATTCTGTATTTTTGTTTTACTTATTTATGTAATTATTTTTTTTACTATTTATGCCCCCCATGACATCATATAAGACCTCTGGGGGACATTCACATGTTTTTTTGGTTTTTTTTTTACACTATTCCACTGTAGCTGGGGCATCCATAGGAGCTCCAGTTACAGGAAAAACATCTCCTGTAGTGATAATAGTCACTGATAGAGCTGATCAGAGTCTGCTATGACCCTGCAACTCTGCTGTAGCCAGGACTCCTGGCGGTCACGTGACTGCCGGCTTGTGCAGTGGAAGCTATACTTCCACCTTCACTTTTTAGTACATAGCACTCATTGAGCTCTGTGTACTCAGGAAAGGGGAAGGCAGAAAGGGTTAGAAGCTCCTTCTGCCTTCTCCTCCTGGTTATCATCTGTGACTAACAGATGACAACCCAACATGCTCCTGCTTGATTGCAGAACAGGGGCTTTAAACCTGCGCCGTATTTTTACAATCAGCTGGGTTTAAAGCCCAGGACCAAGCGCCGTAAATTTACAGTGCTTGGTCCTAAATGGGTTAAATATCGAGACCCGGAAATTTGTCTCTTTTAATATTTTTAATGCAGCTCTGCACTGGTTAAACACGTGACATTTAGTGGAGAGTTTACTTTATCACTCTGCATCTCATCTGACATTTTATTTCCTCTGTGAATACACTGAAAAAGCTATTTAATAGATTTGCTTTTCCCTCATCAGCCTCTACAATTTAACTGGCAACACTTTCAGTATTAATATTTTTACTATTTATATAGAATTGAAGCGAGTTTTTCTCTCTTTGGCAAGTCTCTCTGTCTCTATCTTTGCTGCTTTTATCTGATTTTCATATATTTTTTTTCTTCATAGGTTTTTAGTGCTTCTTTGCTGCCTTCTTGTTATTAATAGTTAACCCGCTTTCTTTTTGCTGTTTATTGCCCCTTCTCATCTTTACTGCGCCACAATGGTTTTCTCCAATACCTAACAGCTTTATTCCTATAAGGTATGAATCTCTCACAGTACATTTTTAGGGAGTTTTTTAAACATTTCCCATTTATTATATGTACTTTTATTTTGAGGACATTGCCCCAGTCAGTAAGGTTAGGGCATCTCTGAGCTGATCGAACTTTGATTTCCTAAAGTTTAGAATTTTTGTAGCTTCCCTACAAAACTCTCTCGAATGACAAGTTACATTTTAATATACTATCGTCAATATTTCCCAGTGCCCCCAATCTACACCCCTGTTATTCTGTCAGGTCTGTTGGGTAATATTAAGTCCAAAATGGCCGTCCCTCCCAGTTAGGTCCTGTAAAAGCTGGGTAAGGTAATTATCTTTAGTTATTGACAGAATATAGTTACTTTTATGAGATCTGCAGGTTTTTTGCTTCCCAGTCTATATCCGGATAGTTAAAGTCCCTTATTGTGATTTGCTGTTTCATTTATTTGTCTCTGTAATAGATTTTTGGTGGCTTCTGTTGTATTTTGTGGCACGAGATACGCTGTCATGCGCAGTCTAAAATAGTTTCAAAATGCTGCGTTATACACGTTAACATGGAAGCTTCTCTATCGTTGGTATCTCACTCCTATGCACCTTGCTAGTTATCATTTGAGTTCAGATAAATGCTGGAGATGCTGTAGTGGCAATGTAACTTTAAAACACATTTTTTTGGGATTCCTCAGCCCCATAGCCGTCAAGTGGTCCGCCTAGATTGGTACAACGCCACTGCTGGTGGCCAAACATCAGCAGCTATTGGTGCTAGCTGTGAGGTCTACTGATTGTGATCTGTTTTGCCACCATTGTTCTTAGTCACTAAATGCATTTTGCTACATGACTTGTAATTTGCTTGGAAATATTTTTATGGAAATGTTATATGAGGAGTAAGTATATATTGACATTTTATAATTCAAAAAATAGTAAACTGACTTTTATTTTTGGCAGGCGACCGTTTCAGGAACTCAGAAGGACATCTGATATTTGTAGATTGTAAAGCAGAAGATTGTGGTATCACACAAGCTGCATATAAAGAACCTGACATTATGCCAGATATTCCCACAGCCATTCACAGTAAAGATTCATCATATGATCGTTTTATTCAGGTCCGATCTTCTGTTTCAGTACAGACTGATGAGCAGCAGAAAAGGCACAGAGATGAAGTACATCAAAGCCCTCATACGGTGGAGAGGCCGTTTTCATGTACAGAATGTGGGAAATGTTTTACAATGAAATCACATGTCGTTAGACATTATCAGAGCATTCACAGGGGAGAGAAGCCATTTTCTTGTTCAGAATGTGATAAATGCTTTACTCTGAAATCGAATCTTGTTAGACATCAGAGAATTCACACAGGGGAGAAGCCATTTTTATGTTCAGATTGTGGGAAATGTTTTTCAGATAAATCACAATATGTTACACACCTGAGAATTCACACAGGGGAGAAGTCATTTTCATGTTCAGAATGTGGGAAACGTTTTACAAGGAAATCGCATCTTTCTAGACATCAGAGAATTCACACGGGGGAAAAGCGGTTTTCTTGCTCAGAATGTGGGAAGTGTTTTGCAGATAAAAAACGTCATATTGTACATCAAAGAAATCATAAGAAGGAGAAGCCGTTTTCATGTCCTGAATGTGGGAAATGTTTTACAATGAAATCACATCTTGTTAGACATGAGAGATTTCACACAGGAGAGAAGCCATTTTCATGTGCAGAATGTGACAAAAGCTTTACTGTGAAATCAGGTCTTGTTAGACATCAGAGAATTCACACAGGGGAGAAGCCGTTTTCATGTTCAGAATGTGGGAAATGTTTCTCAGATAAATCCCATCATATTGTACATCAGAGAAGTCACACAGGGGAGAAACCATTGTTACATTCAGAATATGGGAAATGTTTCTCAGATACATCTCATGATATTGAATATCAGAGAAGTCACACAAAGGAGAAACTGTATTCTTGCACTGGTAGGAAAGTGATGTATCCATAAGTCAGTTCTAACTCTGCATCAGAGGAAAGCATTGTCATGTTCAGAAATTCACAACAACTTAAACATCAACGAACTAATACAGGGAAGCAGCTATTTTTCATTACAAGAAAGTGCGTTCATAAGTGGATGGATTTCCTGTGGATTTTCTGTGCTACAGTCCACACCATGTTGACCCTTTCAGTTCAACGGTGCGGATTTGCTGTCAATTTCTTTTAATCTCTACAGCAAATTCCCAATAAATCTAACACTAAACTTTCCTTAGATCTGGATTTTAAAACTACCTCTCCAAGAGTGGGCCCATAACCACTGATCTCAAGCGCAGTTTTTCCTCCCCTTGACACCGATCTTGGGTGGAGATTGCATGGCTGGGCCCTCATTCTTCATTCAGAAGAGCCTTTTGTGTATTTGTAAAGCACAAAATGTGTCAAAAACACTGCTGAACTTCTAAAGCTCCATTCACCTAAAACATAATGCTTATTATAGATTTAAATATCATTGTTTATTACCAATTACTGTGTTTCCCCGAAGAGAAGACACTGTCTTATATTAATTTTTGCCTCAAAAGAGGCACAGTGTCTTATTTTTGGGTGGTGTCTTATAATACTTACCTAACAGTTGGTGTTAGGGGCCCTCACACTGGTCTCCGTTGCTGCTGCCGTCTTCCATGTCCTCCTGCAAGCTGACAAAGCAGTTCTTCCTGGTAGCGGGGCTTGAATACTCCGCCTCCAGCAAGCTAATGCTCTGATTGGTTAATCAAGCGCCATGTCAGCCAATGAGAACCAGTGCTTGATTAACTAATCACAACCATTCATTGAATGACATCATTGAATGGCTGTGATTGGTTAATTGAGTGCCGGCTTTCATTGGCTGATGTGGTGCTTGATTAACCAATCAGAGCATTAGCTTGCTGGAGGTGTGGAATTCTCGGGGGAGGGCTTATATTTCAGGCCATCCCAACCCCCCCCCCCCCTCTGAAAATCAGAGTAGGGCTCTTATTATCAGGGAAACACGGTAGTTGTGATAAGAACATATGGTGGCAGCAAAATAAAATCTATCTTGGATAGGAGAAAGAGAATCACCCCCCCCCCCCCCCCAACAACTATGCACCATAGTTGGGCCTTGCTATCTCCAGTGGAAGATTTAGAGATGTTGCTGCTCCGCCTGTCAGCAAATACAAATAAAAAAGATTGACCCCATATGTTTCACTGGTAATCCAGCTTCAGCAGGGGATGTGGAGGAGAAAAAGGACTTGATCCAAGTATTAAATCGTGACTGTTTTTATTGTTGTAGTGCCAGAGAAACAGTACAGAAGACACGTTTCAGTTCACAGAACCTTGATCACTTCATACCGTGTCTACAATGTCTGTTCATTTAAATAGAAGACTCATTAAAAACATCATGTTATTATACCACATAGAATCATACAGATATTAATCTTTATTGCATGTGGTTATATAGTCATTCAATAACGGGAAAACTTTTCGAGGGGATTTTGAGAGACGCCATCGATGAGTACCTCAAGGAGAACAAGGGAATAACTCCTCACCAGTATGGATTCGTGAAGGGTCGCTCATGTCAGACAAATCTGATCAGTTTCTACGACGAAGTAAGCTCTAGGCTGGACCTGGGAGAATCTATTGATCTCGTATATCTGGACTTCTCTAAAGCCTTTGACACCGTGCCACATAATAGGCTGATATATAAAATGAAACAGCTCGGATTGGGTGAAAACATGTGTATCTGGGTAAAGAACTGGCTCAGAGATAGAAAGAAGAGGGTGGTAATAAATGGTTCATACTCTGATTGGACCGCAGTCACTAGTGGGGTGCCACAGGGTTCAGTATTAGGCCCCATTCTGTTCAATATATTTATCAACAACCTGATAGAGGGGCTGCACAGCAAAATATCAATATTTGCAGATGATACAAAGTTATACAATTTAATTAATGCAACGGAGGACAATGTAAGGCTACAAACGGACCTAGATAAGCCAGGGGCTTGGGCAGAAAAATGGCAAATGAAGTTTAATATTGAAAAATGTAAGGTTATGCACATGGGCAGGAGAAACGGATGTCACAAATATTCACTTCATGGGGTACTGCTAGGGAAAAGTGAGATGGAAAAGGACCTGGGGGTACTAGTGGATAGTAGACTAAACTGGAGAAACCAATGCCGGTCAGCTGCTGCAAAGGCAAATAAAGTCTTGGGGTGTATTAAAAGAGGTATAAGGGCGAGGGACGAGAACATTATCCTCCCACTATATAAGGCACTTGTTAGGCCTCACATGGAATACTGCGCACAGTTCTGGACACCAATGATCAGGAAAGATGTTACAGTGCTGGAGAGGGTTCAAAGAAGAGCAACTAAACTAATACATGGAATGACGGGATTGGAATACCCAGAGAGGCATCAAAACTAGGATTATTTACTCTAGAAAAAAGAAGGCTAAGGGGCGACCAAATAACCATGTATAAGTACATGAGGGGACAATACAAGGATCTCTGCCATGATCTGTTTACACCCAGGACTACGACGGTAACAAGAGGGCATCCGTTACGTTTAGAGGAAAGCAGGTTTCATCACCAACATAGAACGGGGTTCTTTACTGACTGTAAGAGCAGTTAGACTGTGGAACTCTCTGCCTGAGGACGTGGTGATGGCAAAATCCATAGAGGAGTTTAAAAGGGGACTTGATGTCTTTCTGGAGAAGAAGGATATTACAGGATATAAATCTTAGGTTAATTGTTAATCCAGGTATACAGGCAGGTAGGAACTATTAGGGGTTGATCCAGGGAACAGTCTGATTGCCATTAGGGAGTCGGGAAGGAATTTTTTCCCCAAAAAGGGCTAATTGGCTTCTGCTCTTGGGGTTTTTTGCCTTCCTCTGGATCAACACAGGAGGATAAACAGGCTGGACTAGATGGACATTGTCTTCATTCCGCCTTACAAACTATGTCACTATGTAGTCCTCGGTTATTCAATGATAGTTTCATGACTTCTGTATTACCTCTGATTCTGAATGTACTGTACAGTCAGCATGGAGACAATGTAAGTTATTTGTGGAGCCAAATGTCCTGAGACCATTTAGTTAATAGATTTATTACCCCAGATGTACTTTATGTCCCTTTTACACAGGCTGAGAATCTCATGAATCTCGTATGCACCAACAGAACAAGCTGATGATATCATCACCAGCCCGTCTTGCTTGGGCGGCCCATTTAGACTCACTGAAAATCGTGCAGTCCTCGTGCACCAATTGTTCAGTGTTTCACATTCCCACGTGAAACATGAAATGACCTGTGTTTAAACGCCACGATAAGCGCCCAACCTGGCGCTCGTTTGTATGCTGGCTGAAACTGAATGCTGAATGAGAACCTCATGATTCTCACATGTCATTCAGTCGGTTGCCCATGTTTGAACTTCAGTTTTGTTTGATTGAACGGTTTTCTGAAATATAGTCATTCCATCTCAACGGCCAATTAGTGAAGATAAGAGCTTCTCCTCCTATTGCCTTTTGACCACAACTCCAGAGTATCTAGAACTCTGCCTTCTGCTAAGACATCTGTTTGTTCAGTTTTAGGACACTTTTACACAGGAATGATCAGCAGTAGTGGATGAAGGTGGAGCAGGTTGGGGACCGTTCAGTTCACCTTTATTCACAGTAAGCAGGCAGTTGTTCATAAGTGCATAATATGCATGCAGAAACTAAACAACGAATGAGAAGTGAATGAATTATCATTTGTCATTCAGTCGGCGCTTTCATTTACACTGAACGATAATCATTCAGATTCTCACTGAAGAAATCCAAGTGATTATCAGCCCATGTTAAAGAGCCTTTAGTGATTTAATGATGTCTAACTCAAGAACTGTATATGAGATAAGATGCTGTCACATTCGTCCTAGGCGCAATATTCACCTCGCCCAGGACAGATGCAAGACTGTGTCGACACTGGACAAGTGGGAAACGTAATGCTGCAGTAAAACCCCCAAACTACAAAGGAAACAAAAAAAGAGGGAAAACTGACCCTGCTCCCAACTGGGAAAGGTCCCTGCCAACAAGCAGATTGACCGCTCTGATAAGTGCGAACCTACTTAACTCCTCTTGGCCTACTACCTGATCCTAATAGGGAGCAAGGGGGAAGACTGCACCACAGTATGAATAACCAAGAGTGAGGGAAATAAACCAACAACTTAAGGGCTCCCACCCACTTGTGTTTTTTAACGCTGCGATATCACTGTGTTTTTTTAATGTGATTGTCAATGGGACTTCCTAATGTTAAAAACGCATTACATATTTGTGCTTTGCGATTTTTGTGCGATGCATCTTTAATAGAGATGAGCGAGCACCAAAATGCTCGGGTGCTCGTTGCTCGAGAGTTCGTTTTGAGTAACGAATCCCATTGAAGTCAATGGGCGACTCGAGCATTTTTGTATATCGCCGATGCTCGCTAAGGTTTTCATTTGTGCAAATCTTCAAAACCTACGAAAGTGATGAAAACGACACAGATACGGATAAAACACCTCTATGGGAAGTCTGTGTGCACCCACAGCATGGGTGGCTAGCAGGAACACACAGACGGTACATAGAGAAATCCCATTGCAGTGCCCCAGATAGCTGAGGTTACGTGAGAGGAAATACATGTTGGCCTCGGCCCACACTCCATGCCCTAGACAGTCTGTTTTTTTTTTTTAAAGTGCCAGGCAGGTACAACTCCACTATGACAAGCCTGTGTGCACCCACAGCATGGGTGGCTAGCAGGGACACACAGACGGTACATAAAGAAATCCCATTGCAGTGCCCCAGATAGCTGAGGTTACGTGAGAGGAAACACATGTTGGCCTCAGCCCAGAATCCATGCCCTAGTCAGTCTGGGGTTTTTTGGGGGCCAGATAGGTAGAACACCGCGATAGGAAGACTTAGTGCACCCATAGTATACACAGACCCCTGTAATATTCCTGTAGCAAAGGTATAAGCTCACCCCAGTAACATTTATGTTGCAGAAGTCTAGGGAGACCCCATTAACATTTCTGTAGTAACAGTATAGACGGACCCCAGTAACATTTCATTAGCATTTAACATTTATGTAGCTGCAGTATTGGCAGACCCCAGTAACAGTTATGTAGCAGCAGTATAGGCAGACCCCTGAAACATTTATGTAGCAGAAGCATAGGCAGACCCCAGTAACATTTATGTAGCAGCAGTATTGGCAGACCCCAGCACCATTTCTGTAGTAGAAGTATAGGCAGACCCCTGTAAGATTTACGTGGCAGCAGTATAGGCAGACCCCAGTAACATTTTTGTAGCAGAAGTATACGCAGACCCCTGTAACATTTCTGGAGCAGAAGTATAGGCAGACTCCTGTAACATTTACGGGGCAGCAGTATTGGCAGACCCCTGTAACATTCACGTGGCAGAAGTATAGGCAAACCCCAGTAAAATTAACGGGGCAGCAGTATAGGCAGACCCCAGTAACATCTTTGTGGCAGCAGTATATGCAGACCCCTGTAAGATTTACGTGGCAGAAGTATAGGCAGAGCCCTGTAACATTCAAGTGGCAGCAGTATAGGCAGACCCCTGTAACATGTAAGTGGCAGCAGTATAGGCAGACCCCTGTAACTTTCTTGTAGCAGAAGAATAGGCCGGCAGACCCCTGTAACTTTCTTGTAGCAGAAGTATAAGCAGGCAGGCAGACCCCAGTAAAATTTCTGTAGTAATAGTATAGGCCAACCTCTGAAACATTGGGATACCATGAGCGTAGGCGAAGGCCGGAAAAATTAGTTGGATAACAGTGTAGGCGTGAAACCCATAAACATTTTTTTAAAGATACAGCTCACTGTTGCTTAATTTGTAACAGAGCCTGTAGACAGCCCTGTTGAAAAAATTGGTTCATGTTACAGTCTCATTACTTTTGAAACTTAGACAAATTGTAAAAAAAATTGGTAGATGTAGATCAGCCTTTTTGGGCCGCAGAAAAATTGGCTGTTCAGCGTGACAACATGTTGTTTCTGGAGGAGGAGTAGCAGGAGGAGGACTAATGTCAGAGACAGATTGACAAAGCTAAATGCCCCGTTTAACTGGTGATATAGAGGAGAGTGATTTTATCTGAGATTGTAGCAAAAAGAATCTTTAGGTTCCGCTGCTCTCCGCTGGTGGAGAAGAGAAGTCTGGGGAAATCCAGGCTTTGTTCATCTTTATGAGTGTAAGCATGTCCGCACTGGCAATTGAGAGGCGGGTACGCTTGTCTGTGATGATTCCCCCAGCTGCACTAAGCACCCTCTCTGACAAGATGCTAGCAGCAGGGCAAGCCAGCACCTCCAGGGCATACAGCGCAAGTTCGTGCCACGTGTCCAGCTTTAACACCCAATAGTTGTATTGAGCAGAGGCATCACGGAGGATGGTGGTACGATCAGCTGCATACTCCCTCACCATCTTTTTACAGTGCTCCCTCCGACTCAGCCTTGACTGGGGAGTGGTGATGCAGTCTGGCTGGGGAGCCATAAAGCTGGCAAAGGCCTTGGAGAGTGTTCCCCTGCCTGCGCTGAACATGCTGCCTGATCTCGGCGCCTCCCCTGCTACTTGGCCCTCGGAACTGCGCCTTCTCCCGCTAACGCTGTCAGATGGGAAGTTTACCATCAGTTTGTCCACCAGGGACCTGTGGTATTGCATTACTCTTGAACCCCTTTCCTCTTCGGGAATGAGAGTGGAAAGGTTCTCCTTATACTGGGGGTCGAGAAGGGTGTACACCCAGTAATTCGTAGTGGCCAGAATGCGTCTAACGCGAGGGTCACGAGAAATGCAGCCTAACATGAAGTCAGCCATTTGTGCCAGGGTACCAGTACGCAACACATCACTGTCCTCACTAGGAAGATCACTTTCCGGATCCTCCTCCTCGTCCACAGGCCATACACGCTGAACAGATGGGAGGCAAGCAGCATGGGTACCCTCTGCAGTGGGCCCAGCTGTCTCTTCCCCTTCCTCCTCCTGCTCCTCCCCCTCCTCCTCCTCCTCCTCCAAAACGCGCTGAGATATAGACATGATGCTGCTCTGACTATCAAGCGACATACTCTCTTCCCCCTTCTCCTGTTCCGACCGCAAAGCATCAGCCTTTATGCTTTGCAGCGAACTTCTTAGCAGGCATAGCAGATGAATGGTGACGCTAATAATTGCAGCATCGCCCTCACCATCTGGGTAGACTCCTCAAAGTTTCAGAGGACCTGGAAGATGTTTGCCATCAAGGCCCACTCCTCGGTAAAGAGTTGGGGAGGCTGAATCCCACTACGCCGCCCATGTTGGAGTTGGTATTCCACTATTGCTCTACGCTGCTCATACAGCCTGGCCAACATGTGGAGCGTAGAAATCCACCGTGTGGGCACGTCGCACAGCAGCCGGTGCTTTGGCAGATTAAACCAATGTTGCAGGGTCCTCAGGGTGGCAGCGTTCGTGGTGGACTTGCGGAAATGTGCGCAGATGCGGCGCACCTTGCCGAGCAGGTCTGACAAGTGTGGGTAGTTTTCCAGAAACAGCTGAACCACCAGATTGAAGATGTGGGCCAGGCATGGCACGTGTGTGAGGCTGCCGAGCTGCAAAACCGCCACCAGGTTACGGCCGTTGTCACACACGACCATTCCCGATTGCAGGCTCAGCGGCGAAAGCCAGAGGTCGGTCTGCTCTGTCAGACCCTGCAACAGCTCGGGGGCCGTGTGCCTTTTGTCACCTAGGCTGAGTAGTTTCAGCATGGCCTGCTGACACTTGCCCACTGCTGTGCTGCCGCGCCGCGCCACACCGACTGCTGGCGATTTGCTGCTCACATTTCTTAACTGAGAGGTAGAGGTTGCGTAGAAGGAGCAGGAGGTGGAGGGTTTAGAGGAGGTGGCATAGACCGCCGCAGATACCAGAACCGAGGAAGGACCCGCAATTCTGGGTAGGACGTGTGTGGTCCCAGGCTCTGACTCAGTCCCAGCCTCCACCAAATTCACCCAATGTGCCATCAGGGAGATATAGTGGCCCTGCCCGCCAGTACTTGTCCACATGTCCGTGTTTAAGTGGACCTTCCCAGTAACCGCGTTGGTGAGGGCACGATTGATGTTGCGGGAGACATGCTGGTGTAGGGCTGGGACGGCACACCGGGAAAAATAGTGGCGACTGGGGACCGAGTAGCGTGGGACCGCCTCGGCCATTATGTTTTTGAAAGCCTCCGTTTCCCTAAGCCTGTACGGCAGCATCTCCACGGATGCGTGGCGGCGTATTTGCGCTTGCGCTAGCGACAGCTGGATGCTGCGCTGAGAGACATTGCTGGATAGGGCCGAGGACAGCGGAGGTGAGGGTGTGGTTGCAGGCCAGGAGGCGCTCGTGCCTGTGTCCTGAGAGGGGGCTTGGATCTGAGTGGCTGGTTGGGGCACAGGGGGAGAGGCAGTGGTGCGACCCGGAGGCGGTGAATGGCCTTCGTCCCTCCTTGTGGGGTGCTTGGCTATCATATGCCTGCGCATGCTGGTGGTGGTGAGGCTGGTACTGGTGGCTGCCCGGCTGCTCTTGGCGCGAAACAGGTTGCACACCACTGTTCTTCGGTTGTCCGCGCTCTCACTGAAAAACATCCACACCTTTGAAGACCTAGGCCCCTGCAGGGTGGCTTGGCATGAGGGGGTGCTTTGGGAAACAGTTGGGGGAGTCTTCGCTCTGGCCCTGCCTCTACCCCTGCCCACCCAACTGCCTCTTCCAACCTGTCCTGCTGCTGCACTTGCCTACCCCTCTGAAGACCTGTCCTTAGTTGGCTTAGCGAACCAGGTGGGGTCAGTCACATCATCGTCCAGCGGCTCTTCCTCCGAATCCTCTGTGCGCTCCTTCCTCAGACTTACTGCCCTTATTACTACCTCACAGATAGACAACTGTGTCTCATCATCATCGACCTCCTGACCCACTGAAAGCTCTTGAGACAGTTGCCGGAAGTCCCCAGCCTCATCACCCGGACCCCGGGAACTTTCCAAAAGTTGAACATCGGTCACGACAAACTCCGCAGGTGAGAGAGGAACCATTTTTTCCCAATCAAGGCAGGGACCCGAGAACAGTTCCTGGGAGTCTGTCTGCTCATCAGAATGTGTCATTTTCATGGAGTGAGGAGGCTGGGAGGAAGGAGGAGCAGCAGCGAAAGGAATCAGAGTTGCAGCAGTGGACGGCATAGAAGACTGGGTGGTCGATACATTGCTAGATGCATTTTCTGCCATTCACGACAGGACCTGCTCACACTGCTCTGTTTGTAATAAAGGTCTACCACGTGGACCCAAAAATTGTGAGATGAAGCTGAGGACCCCAGAAACTTGCCTCTCTCCTAATCCCGCAGCAGCCGGCTGCGATTCACCTGGACCAGGAACTCGGCCTGTGCCCACACCCTCACTTGGACCTCACGGGTCCTCGCCCGCATCCATGGCCATGTCCTCTAGGCCTACCCCTACCCCTCAGCATGGTGTATTTCGAATACAGCAGATAGAGCGGTGTAAAAAATTAGGCAATTATTGGCCTGCACTTGGAGGCTGACAGCGGTTATGTTACGCACACTTTAGGCACTAAAAACTTATACGCTAGGCTGCAGAAAGGCCTAGCTGGCTAATAGTGAGCCACTACAACTCCCAGCAGCCACAACAGTAATGCACACGGTCACATATAGCCCTAAGGAGGAATTTTTTTCCAGATTTTTTTTAAAAAACAGCCGCCTAGATAGCGTGTATATGTCTTTCCCTCTATCAGCGGCTGTGGCCGTACTCTGTGCGTGAAGTTGACGGGACGCACAGTGCGGTGTAAAAAATTAGGCAATTATTGGCCTGCACTTGGAGGATCACAGCGGTTATGTAACGCACACAGTAGGCCGAAAAAATCATACGCTAGGCTGCAGAAAGGCCTAGCTGGTTAATAGTGAGCCACTACAACTCCCAGCAGCCACGCAGTAAACTGCACACGGTCACAGGTAGCCCTAAGGAGGAGCTTTTTTGGGGTACTTGCTGACAGGATTCTATACTACCACTGTCCCTGCCTCACCAGTACTGCCCCTATACTCTGTATAATTGGCTGCAGACTGAGAACGCAATAGTTTGCAGAGCCCAAGATGGAAAAAAAATGTGCAAAACTGCTCCCAGCAGCCACAACAGTAATGCACATGGTAAGGTGTGGCCCTAAGAAGGACCCTTGGGGTTCTTGCAGACGCAAACAGTAGCCTAACACTCTCCCTATAGCAGGAACAGCACTCTCCCTCATCTCTGCCAGCGTGTGTCTGAGGCGGGACCGCTTTAAAGACTTGGCGGTCACTTAATCTCACCAGCCACTCACTGCAGGGGGGTGGGATAGGGCTGGAACGTCACAAGAGGAAGTTGTAATGCCTTCCCTGCATGTCTATTGGCCAGAAAATGGTGCAAAACATGCAGGGAAGGAAATGGAATTGACTCGAGTCCGGCATGGTGCTCGTCTCGAGTAACGACCATCTCGAGTACCCTAATACTCGAGCAAGCATCAAGTTCGGATGAGTACGTTCGCTCATCTCTAATCTTTAACATTAGAAAGTCCCATTGACAAGCGCGTAAAGAAAACGCAGCGATACCACAGCGCTAAAAAAACGCAAGTGGGTAAGAGCCCTAACTGAAAGATGGACTGCAAACTGCAGGAGGACTTGGACAGCTCCAATCAACACAACCAACTGACCTGCAATAAACAGAAATGTGCTAAGGGAAGGGTATGAATATAACGCCCTTCCTACCAACGGGTAAACCACACCTAATAAAACCTTTTTCAGAGGTGGGGGACTCTGAGGGAAATACCAACATGCAACTATACAGATAAAGATAGTAGCAGGCAACCCCCACACAAAATGTGTCAACCAGCAACCTGTATAGGAGCAGAGGGACTAGTTTGCTTCCACATCGTGGTTAATGTACCACGACACCCTCGTGATTGACAAGCCATGACAGGTGATTTTTTATACAAACTGTCACCTTATTCCAATGTGTCTTAGTGATCGTTGTAAGAATTGATCTTCAGTAAACTCTACGCACCAGCCAGCAACTGTTGGGGCCTCTGATTAAGGCTGGATTCACACGAACGTATATCGGCTCGGTTTTCACGCCGAGCCGATATACGGTGTCCTCATGTGCAGGGGGGGAGGATGGAAGAGCCAGGAGCAGTAACTGAGCTCCCGCCCTCTCTCTGCCTCCTCTCCGCCCCTCTGCACTATTTGCAATGAAAGGAGGTGGGACGAGGCGGGGCTTAATTCCGCGAGTTAGCCCCACCCCCATCCCACCTCTCCTCATTACAAATAGTGCAGAGGGGCGGAGAGGAGGCAGAGAGGGGGCGGGAGCTCAGAGCACTGCTCCTGGCTCTTCCAGGCTCCCCCCTGCAGAGAGAGACAACGTATATCTGCTCGTCGTGAAAACCGAGCTGATATATGTTCGTGTGAATCCAGCCTTAAGCAGTAATTTCTCCTAGGATGACCAGTCTTTCCTTTGCTCACCCTACTAAGTTTTATTTTATTTTCATTCTTCACAGTCCAGTAAAGGGCGCTATTTTCACATTTTTTAATATTTCATTTTCTTATAATTGTGCCACAGAGGTGTCACATCTCAGTCAGCACATGGTTAATTATTTGCCAGCACACCTAGTTTCTGTAGGTTCTATCCAGACTAGCCAGGGTTAACAGGTCCTGTGCTTTCTAGTCCAGGTTAATTAGTCCTACCAGTGTCTGAGAGGTGTGACTGTCAGCCAATCCGCTTCTCCCTCCTCCCTATAAGATCCAGCTCTTGCTGCCTGGGAGTTGCTGATTAATGTTCAGTGATCCCTGAGCAGTCTGCCTGCTCAGAGCTGCTGTGTGCGCCTGGCTCCGGTTTGTTCTCTGTTTATGTCCATTGTTGGTCTGTACTTGTTCTATTTTTTCCTGTCAGTTGTGTGTTTTCCTTCTCATTCTGATTTTGTTGTATCTATTCACCTCTGTAGAGCTCCCTATAGGGACAGTCTGGGCCCAGGAAGAAGACAGTGGGGACTCCTTTATTGAGGCGATTACTCCGCTTTCAGGCAGAGATCCTTCATCTCCCTGTTAGCTCAGGGACAGGCTTCCATCTTCCTGGAGTTGTCCTCTTTGTCCTAATGTGCATGGTGAACTACAACTTCATCCAGTGTAATCGTCACCCTGCGCCCGTGCTGAGTGTGTGCTCTGTGCCACCCGGTCGAGATATACAGGCCTTCACCTTCCTGCAGAGGTGCTCTCTGTCCGTTCTGCATCTAGCCACCTGTACAAGCTAGTTCCCACGTCCGTCTTTGCTGCCCCCCGTATGCTGTTCTTGCTGGCAGTCCAGGATGAACGTGACAAGAGGGAGACCTAACAATTGGGGGCACTAGCACTTTGTGGGGCCACGGAGGAAGAACACTATTACTTTATAGGGCCACAGATATGGCACTACTACTGTAGGGGGGTACTGAGAGGCTCATTTAGGAGTTGCAGTGAGACAAAGAAAGTGTGTAGAGGGGAGTTGTGTCTGGAAGAGTTCTTCATAGCAATCCGGGCTTAGATAGAGAAGAAAAGAGAAAATGAACAACTCCAGAAAATACACCACCTGTGATGAGAGGAGGTAACTGCACTGTAATCACTATCACTGTGTAGAGCTGGTATTGGACTGCTATATGGTAACTGCATTATCCTCTAGGTATCCTAGTGCTATGCCGCTGTCCTATATCTGAACCTGCTACTATAGACGTTCTCTAATAGAATATATAGGGGGGATCCTGGTGGAATAACAGAAGTAAAAGTTACGTGTTGTGTTAAGCCACACCCATTTTACCTTGGCCAGTATTTTTTGGTGAAAAATGTGGCAATCCTAGTTGGATGGGAGTTCGTATATATCTGTGCAGTGTTCGCTGTCTACCACAAGATGGCGCACGAGGAACACAGCACAGCTACGGCTCTAAGAGGAGGAAAGCTGCCACTACCAGTCACATCACAGCCTGGATGTCTTATCTCAGACAGGTAGTGAAGGGGTTAATCCTCTTCTCCCCCGGAGGTCCTGACATGTGGGGGGGACAGACCTACAGAGCTGAACAGCTGCCATGGGCTTACAGGTTCTGTGATGATGTCACGCCCATGTGACTAGGCGTTTGTGGGGGAGGAGCCATTATGATTAAGACCTAACTTAGGATCACCCACCAGTTATGTGATCCCTGACTCCTCCCACACAGGGGATCACATGACAGTGACATCATCACAGGTCCTGTAAGCACACGGCTGCTGTCCGGCTCTGCAGGTGGAGGTCTGTGTGTCCCTCATGTTAGGAGCGCTGAGGCAGCTTTTTAACTGTTTGAAGCCCGGGACATTTTTTGTACCTGCGAGTTGGAAAGCTATAACGTTTTTTCTCATTCAGGTATTTTAGTAATTTTGTGTCTTTTTGTGACGCCTGAAATGTAATTTTTATGGTTGTAATTTTTTTTCTACTTTATCAGGGAAATGTATTTTTCACTTTCTTCTTTTTTCTCCTAGTCCTCAGGAACTCTATCGGTGCTGGAACCCTCCGATCCCCGGCGGTCCCGATGAATTGAATGGAGTGCAGGAAAAGTAAAAAACACTTCCCCTTATATCATATAAAAAATATGAACAATTAAAAAACGGCTGTCCCAAATCCACAGAGCTGATTGATATTGTACTTGTACGCTGAGAAATCAATAGTCATTGCCAGAATTGCTGTTTGGTCACTCGTCAATAAAGATCATAAAGAACGGATCAAAAAGTCCTACGTGCATTAAAGGGCCACCAACACAATCCTCAGCTCAGCCCGCAGATAAAAGACGTCCCACAGATCAAAAGGAGGAACGGAAACATTTATGGGCCTCGGAATTTAGTGAAAGAAGTAGAGATTTTTAAAGAAATGTACCTTTTAAATCTAGATAAAACTATATAAGCTTGGAAGTGCTGCAGCCCAACGGATAGGGAGAGTCAAGTGAACTTGTCATTGTTACGCACCCAGCGAATGACATGACAATGAAACAAGAACAATGGTAGAATTTTTTTAAAATTCTAAACAATAGAAAGTTTTTTCATGTTCTTCATTCTTTATTTGACACCTAAAATAACAGCATTACAAATGACAAGTTGTCAAAACAAGCCTCATCAGGCTCTATGATAGGATAAAAAAGTGTTGTCTGTTTGAAGGCGGGATGAAAATAGCAAGAACGAAAAATGGCTGTGAGGAGTCTTATAGAACTACAGGCAGCGTAAATCCTGACAGGCGCACCCAGTACAGACATCTACAGGATGTTCTCTGTACACTGCGGGGTTATACATGAACAATTATCTAAATAGCAGCTGAATGTGGAGAAGAGTCATTGGGGCGGGTCTCTGCCAGCCTCCACCCACGGGACTGGTTATGAATATATAACAATCGGGCAGCATAAAACTCCTGACTGTTCCCTTTAATATTTCATCAAATGGTTCTTCTCATTCTCTCCAGTAATTGTATTTTTACATGGAATTTGTGTGTTTTATATGGTCTCATTTTCTTTTCATTCAGGTCCTACAATATTGGATCCTCTGATATCTACTATATAATATCATATTTCTGATTGACCCGTAGAAGAGGGACAAGAACAGAAGCAATATGTCGGAAAGTATAATAAATCTCACCCTAGAGATACTCTTCCAGCTTACTGGAGAGGTGAGAGATTCTGATGATGTCACATTACATCATTCTTATCTATGGTAATAACAGATGATGTTGCTGAAGAGGTGATGGACTCTGGTAATGTCTGTAGTGATATTTATTAATGTCTTCCCATGTACAGGATTACACAGTAGTGAAGAAGACCTCTGGTGATGGCTGTCAGGCCCCTGTGTGTGATGGATGGGGAAGACCCCTGAGCCCAATCCCGGGGCCCCCACCGCACCCCCTGATACATGAGGACATCAATGTACAGAAGATTCTAGAACTCACCAACAAGATGATTGAGCTGCTGACTGGAGAGGTGACGCTGCAGGGAATGCTGGGACATTATACAGTAACAGCACTGGAGGCTTCTGGGTGATGACTGTATATTGTGTTGTCAGGTTCCTATAAGGTGTCAGGATGTCGCTGTCTATTTCTCCATGGAGGAGTGGGAGTATTTAGAAGGACATAAGGATCTGTACAAGGAGGCCATGATGGAGACCCGCCAGCCACTCCCATCACCAGGTAATAGACGGGACTAAATCCACGGGGACTTTATTATCTGTATATAAAGAATGACTTCAGTGTCCGTCTGTGTTTCCTGCAGTTCCATCCTGTAAGAGAAGAACCCCAGAGAGATGTCCCCGTTCTCTTCTTCCACAGGACCATCAGGTAGATGGAGATGTCCCTCTGATCTGTAGAAGGCTGTGAAGCTCTTGTCTTCAGTCTTATTAGATGTCTTCTCCTTGTGTGATGAGGCCGGTGGAGATGGCAGGATTACCAGTGACCAGAGACATTACATCTTGTCTGGATCTTCTCATAGTTTTCTGGTGGTGGAGACTGCTGGTGGGAATAAGGAGCCAACAGGTTGGATTTATATCTATCTGCTCCTTTATTTCCCCGAGACAAGCAGCGGATGTGTCTGGTAGACGCTGATCTCCTCCACTGAGACAACGGGCAGCGTGTCTAGCAATGCCTGATATACATGTGTATGAGATGTAATATCTATGTCCGGCATGTAGACCTGCAGCTATGTGGCTCAGATAACTACTCCTGTCAGGTCATTATGTCATAAAACATTCCACATGACTTCTCCAACGGTCTGCTGACTTCTATAATATTTGTCTCACAGCTTTTGTATCCAGATGAAGATCTGACCAATATTATTGATGCAGTGACAATTGTAGCAGTAAAACAGGAGTTTGAGGAGGAGATTCCTACAGATAACCGCCCAGGTGAGTAGTAACCACTAAATACAGCAGAGGGTGATCAATGAGTGGAACAGGTTACCATGGGAGGTGGTAAGTTTCCGTCAATGGAAGTGTTCAAACAAAGGCTGGACAAATATCTGTCTGGGATGATTTAGTGAATCCTGCACTGAGCAGGGGGTTGGACCCGATGACCCTGGAGGACCCTTCCAACTCTACCAATCTATGATTCTATTAGTCACAGATTCTCCTCGGTCAGCGGCTGCAGATAGTTATGTAGATTTATAAGCTCTGGGATCTGTCAGATTTTCCGCTGTATATTCCCCATTCAGCCGGAGTATAAACTAAATATGGCTGACAATGTGATCTGTTATAGGAGATAACACAGGATGGGCATTTATGCTTTATTAAAGTTTTTTGGTTTTAGACATAAAGAATGAAGCATAACTGTAAAGGAATCCAACAGTAATAGTTGATTAAGAGGCAAGCAAAAAGCCCATGAGATTATAAATCATATGTCTCTAATCAACTCTCACTCCACCCTCCAGCCAAACGATATGACCAATAACTTACACAATATTATAAGACACACGGACACCAATATAATGGAGGTAAACTATTAGCCACGGCCATCTTTATTAAAGAAATGCAACAGTAACGTAAATATCTTCATACTAACAGCAGATTCTAGCCCAGCCATAGCCTCAGACTCAATATAGTTGACTAACACTGTCCACTCACAAATTGAATAGCTTGCCCATCTTCAAACAAAGAGCTCGTGACACCAAGATGAGAACAAAACTTGGAAAACAAAGAAACCGTCAGGGAAGGAGGGGAATGCTGAACCTGACGCTACCTTCTTGCCTAACGCTAACCCGCCCGCAACACATCATTGGACCCTCCTGTCCACTAATACACCTCTCTCAATGGGACGGTCAAATCTTTCTTATAGCTACTGCAAATGAGTCAAAACTAAATGAACCTTTTTCTAAGAAGGGCCCCAAAACTGACTAGCTGCCATAAGCGACAATTAACCATGGAATTCTTACCAACAAACTCACATGGCACCTCAGGAAAAGGGATCCACAATTGTTATACTCTCATGTGGATCCCTCCTGATGGTCCAGGATCCCTAAATTCCTTCGACTGTGACAACATTATATAGTATACCATGGTGTTATTCACTGTGCGTCTGGATGCCAGGACTGGGGGAGGAAACGCATTAAGGAGATGGGGAGGAGTCGGGGTATGCGGTAAGTACACAACCATGCTAAGTTAGATGGTTAGAGGTTTCAAATCCCGTGAAGGAGCACTGTAACTATGATGAGGTGGGGCCTAGACATTTTGGCTGTACCCAGTAGACTTGCTAACTCTTGCCGAAGTGCAGGAGGCCTCCTTCTTTCAGAGATGATAATTATGTAGTATACATCATGTTGCATTGTGATAACAGAATCTAGAACATGGAAATATCATGTTAACAGGATACAGAACATGGAGACATAGACCCGGTTACTGGGATACAGAACATGGAGACATAGACCCGGTTAATAGGGTACAGAACTTGGAGACGTAGACTCAGAATACAGAACATGCCTTCATTGACCCAGATAACAAAATGCAGAATATACCTTAAAAACAGAATATACAACATTGAGGCATTGATGTAGATCACAGGATATAGGAGATGGAGACATATCCCTGGAAAAGTGAGACCTAGACCCAGATAACAGAATGCAGAAGGTGGAGATAGTGCATTCACTCCTGCTTCTGTGCAACCCCCCCCCCCCCCCCCCAAAACTCACAGAATCGCATACCATTTCTTTTGCTGCCTCCTCCATCCTCAGATACCCCTTTTACAATAAGATTTATGACCTTCTGAAGTATTATCCCACTTATATAAGGCTGTGGCGTCTCCGGTGGTCAGTAGCTGGCGTTCTGCTCCGCCTCCTACTAACAACTCCAACACCATTCCCAGCTCCTCACCTTGAGCTCTACCCAATCTCACTGTATGGGAACCCAATATATCTCCTGGCAGCTCTGAGCAATGGACTTTTTTTGACACGTCATGGAGCATTTACAGGTGGTGGTGCCCCAGGCACAGAGTCTGAATGTTCCCCTTGTAAGGCTGGGTTCAAAACCATGCATGGAACCAGAGAATTTAATTAGTCAAACGGAGACCAAAGGTATAGGTATAAAGATATGACATGGTATCCATTGCTTTCCACCTATTTCTAGAAGACAGAATAGTGTAGTCGGCTACACTATATGGTCCTCCAAAATAAGTCTTTGGTCTCTGTTTTACCCATTCAAATCATCTGTATGGAATATACTATTTATGTAGCTTGAGCTCTGTAATCTACAGGGGACAGTCATGTATGACCACACTACTCCTCGCCTGTGTGATAAAGTACATGTAGCAGTCAGGAGTGTGTGAGACGGACACCACCTAATAGCACTGACTCACAGGGACCACTATGGTTCCCCACTGAGCATTTACTGGAAGAGTGGTGACAGCTACACTGATACATGACCCTGTGAAGATGGGGGCTTCACCACCGAAGGGGGGAACTGCAAGAATGGTAGTATTCTCCTGTAAAAGTATATTAAAAAGACAGCATAAAGTACGAGTTTCGGGGGGAGCCCCTTCATCAGTCACGCTGGGTGAGGCTAATACATGAAGGTTATACAAGGTGATAGAAGTGATAACATCATGTAGGAACAGAAAGAGAAAAAAAGGCAATAGATCATTGGTAAATGAAAATAAATACAACGCCATATCATATAAAAGGGATATATTTTATATTTGATAGACTATCACCGTTATCTCCGTTAAGTCGTGACTAGACATTAACAAACAATAGCAGAAACGGTGATAAAAAGTTAGCCAACATGGTAAATCCCGGGAGGTGAAATTAGTCGACTGGTACTGGGTTCTGCAAGAATGATATGCGCTTTACGCAAGAACCCATATCTCTGACCACTGAGAAAGGGGAAGGGCGGCCCTATTAACATGGAGTTCCCTGATCCATTCCGCAGATGTCTCTTGCCATTAGGCAATCCCATCTTGCCCATGAGCCATATCTATTCCCTTGTAAGTGATAGAGATCCTCCCTAGGCATCTAAATGGAAGAAAAAAAGTAAGAGAGGAGAAGAAGAAGGAAAAAAGGGGGGGAGAGGAAAAAAAGAAGGGTGGGGGGGGGGAGGGGAGGTAAAAGTGCGAGAAGCATTGTATTTTGGAAAGATAGCAAAGGACATATACTTAAGGGGATGAAATGAATATGTCTGATTCTAAGAACGTGATTTAGAATTCCTAGTGCATTTAGGAATTCTCAATGTTACGGAGGTCCATAGAATCTTGGAATTCTATCCAGTAATACCAAGTTTTCCTGAATTTATCATGTGTGCTTTTTACCAATGCAGTCAGTTCCTCCATCTCCATCATCTCACCAACTATGTTAAACCCCATCGAGATTGAAGGAGGCACAGTCTGCCACCATAATCTAGGGATACACACTCTTGCCGCGTTCACCAGATGGCGCACCACCCAATATTTGTATGTGGCCATAGGCATGTCATTCAGTTACAGTAGGAATAGTGCAGGTGATTTGGCTAGGACGAAATTTGTGAATTTGGAGGTGATTCACACACTTCTGACTAAACACAGAACATAAAATAAAATATTTGTAGCATTGTACCTTGCTCTCCGTCACATCTCCAGCACAAAAGGGAAATGGAAGGGAACATCACATGCAAGTGAAAGGGCAGCCTGCACCAGCGAGTGAGGATCTTTTACCCTGCTTTCTGAGTTTTGCTAGAAATAGAGGATTTATGCATGAATGTAAAAATCCTGCGCCTCTGTTCCACTGTGAGTGACATCCATGGGTCTCTTTCTCAATTCTGTATATATGAGGGGACTGATGAGGCCGTATCAGGTTATAAATATGAGAAAGCATATGTCTAGATGGGCCCCCTTCCATACATAGCTATTCAAAAGGAATCTATGAGCAGGTGAAACCTCGGGAATGGGGAAGGGATGTAAGAAAATGTTGAAATTGAATGATATGCCATGGTAAAAGGGAGGCCGGGTCATTAGAATCAGCTAGTGCCTCAGCTGAAAGTCAAGGAGCTTCCTATATGAAGTGACAAGCTCTACATTTTTTGTTGGCTGTCTGCGGAAGACCCAATTCTCTAGTCCTGGGGGAAAAGAGGGATTTCCTAAAATTGGAAATAGAGGAGAGGGGGTGGGAGAAATATCGGGTCTCTGAAAGACCCTAATGGTAATCCGTATAGAAGGTCCAATTGTGGGGTGGCCTTTGATCTCAAGGGGAAAGTCACTTTGTCATTACCATTACTTTTAACTTTTGCTCTTCTGGCCTTTGAGGTCCTTCACTCACTCCTTAGAGGTAGCTCTACTAACCTTTTTTCTTGCACTCTGCTCACTTATAGTCTTTCTGGTCTGGATTACAATGCAGACTGTGACTCCTCCTGCTGTGTCCTGCTCTCAGTATAGAACTGACTCTATCCCAGATAGAGGGGGAAGAGTCAGCATCTGCAGTAAGAAGAACAGCATCCAGACTGACTATAAGGGACAAAGAAACTTGCGCAGAGAGGGCCAGACACGTCAGTGGTGGGTCAGGTCATGGTCACGGCTCGAACCCAGGAACTCCTGCACTCCAAGCAGCAGCTCTCCTTACTGAGCTTTCCAGCCTTCTGGACAGCGCCCCTGCTGAACCTTATCCTAGACCCTGCTCCTGCAGTTCAGTTTTTGTCTGCATCACTACTTCCTCCTTTGGTTAGACACCCTATATAGACCTGGCCTTCCATTTCCTCCATGTGTAAATATTGTGCTCCCAGCCTGTAGTCAAGCGCCTCTCCCTGCCTGCTACTCTAAACTACCATTGCTGCTTTTGTGTACCGACCTCTGGCTTCACCTGACTACGCTACCAATCCACACTAGTTGCAACAAGAGGCTCCAAACCTGAACAGGATCGTTACAGGTTGCCTGGGCATTTGGCACTGAGACCCCATGTCCCACGGGCCCTGCAGTTGCCAAGTGCTTTGTCCACATTAGTGCCACATCACTGCTGGTGCAATAACATTATGATCTACTGGTGTTCACTGTGAGATCATGATCTGTTTTGCCACCACTGCTTTTAGTCAGTTAGTAATTGAATTTCACAACGACTTATTATTTGTATGGAAATATTTATATACAAATGTTATAAAATATCAATATGATTTCAAGCTTTATATTATTCAAAAATTTATAAAATCAAATTGTATTCTTGGCAGATGACGGTACTGGGAGCTCAGAGGGACATCTGATAGCTGCAGATTGTAAAGCAGAAGATTGTGGTATCACTCAAGATATCTATGAAGAACCTGCCATTATCCAAGATGTTCCCTCAGCCCTTCGCAGCAAAGATCCATTATCTGATCCTCTTATACAGGTCCCATCTTCTGATTCATCACAGACTGATAAGCAGAAGGAAAGGTACAGAATGGGAGAACATCAAAGAATTCACACAGGGAGGAAGACATATTCATGTGCAGAATGTGGGAAATGTTTTAATATGAAATCACATTTTACCACACATCAGAGAACTCATACAGGGGAGAAGCCATTTTCATGTTCAGAATGTGGGAAATGTTTTTCAAATAAATCACATCTTGTTGTACATCAGAGAATTCACACAGGGGAGAAGTCATTTTTTTGTTCTGAATGTGGGAAATATTTTATAGTGAAATCACATCTTGTTAGACATCAGAAATTTCACACTGGGGAGAAGCCGTATTCTTGTTCAGAATGTGAGAAACGCTTTACTATGAAATCTGATCTAAGAAGACATCAGAGAATTCACACAGGGGAGAGGCCATTTTCATGTTCAGAATGTGGGAAATGTTTTTCAGATAAATCGCATCATATTGTACATCTGAGAAGTCACACAGGCGCGCAGTCATTTTCTTGTTCTGAATGTGGGAAGTTTTTTATTTGGAAATCACATCTTATTAGACATCAAATATCTCACACAGAGGAGAAGATATCTTCTTGTACTGTTAAACAAAGTGATTTGTCCATAAGTCAGCTCTAACTGTACATCAAAGATCTCACAGAGGAAACATATTGTTATGTTCAGACTCACAACTTCTTAAACATCAAAGAACTCATACAGGGAAGTAGCCTTTTTTCATACAATAAAGTGGCATACATCACTCTATCGAATCAGATAAGTGAGGTTAATGTAGCAACAGACTGAGCAGTTGTCCAACTACATTGGGGGGACGTTCACAAATCGATGGATTTGCTGTGCCAAAATCGGCACCATGTTGACACGGGTATACAGCAAACTTCACCCTCCTCTGGGAGTGGGCACAGGAACATTGAGGCCCTTTTACATGCAAATTAAGATGATAAAGTGTTAATGGACATTAGTGTCCATTAACACTTTATGCAAAATGATCACTAAAACTTTCAATCTTTCTGGTTAATAAGATAATCCCCTATGAAAAAGTTATAGACCAGCATAGAGGCGGTCCCGATAAATTTCAGAAGATATGGGGGTCCTGACTTGACACACATTCTACATTACACTCCAATTGATTGATCTCCTTCCCTTTTCCCTCCTTGCCTTCTCCCCAACCCCTCCCACTCTCCTTACTCTCCCTTCTTTTTTTTCTTTTTTTTTTTGTGCACCTGTCCTGGAGCTACTGCAATACCAGGTCAATGCGCGGAGTGGACAGAGCAAGCTGTTTTTCCAGCCCCCTGTTCTAAAAATCCATTTAATATATGACATGTAAGGAAAAACGGGTTTGTTTATAAAATAGTCTCATAATTTTAATTCTGGACTTACAGAATTACCAATAAAATGGTTACAATTTCTTGCTACCGTGTTTCCCCGAAAGTAAGACAGTGTCTTACTTTCTTTTTATCCCCAAAAGCCCCACTATGTCTTACTTTCGGAGTATGTCTTATAATAAAAAAAAATCATTACTCACCTCCCCCGGCGTTCTGTCGCGCTCCGGCAGGATGTCGCTCGCTCCTCGTCCCCGGAGCAGCATTGCTTTCTGAATGCGGGGCTTGAAATCCCCGCCTCCAGAAAGCTAATACACACGCCGTCAGCCAGTTACAGCCATTCAATGACAGCATTGAATGGCTGTGATTGGCTGAAGGCGCACGTGGCTTCAGCCAATCACACTATTCAATGACATCATTGAATGGGTGTGATTGGCTGAAGCCACGTGCGCCTTCAGCCAATCACAGCCATTCAATTATGTCATTGAATAGTGTGATTGGCTGAAGCCAAGTGCGCCTTCAGCCAATCACAGCCATTCTGTAACTGGCTGACGTTGTGTGTATTAGCTTTCTGGAGGCGGGGATTTCAAGCCCCCGCATTCAGAAAGCAATGCTGCGTCGGGGACGAGGAGCGAGCGACATCCTGCCGGAGCGCGACAGAACGCCGGGGGAGGTGAGTAATGATTTTTTTTTTCTATGGTATGTCTTACTTTCGGGGTACGGCTTACATTGGCCGACCCCCCCTGACACCCCCGATACGTCTTACAATCGGGGGTGTCTTACTATCGGGGAAACACGGTAATAAAGCGTTGAAATAATGTACATTTATCTCTTTGATGTACTGTTTATGTTCTGCAACTTGTTAAATAAATGAAGAAAAACTGCAATGTTTACGATACATTTAAATGTAATTATTTATTACCAAGCAGTTGTGATGAAAGCATATGGTGGCAGCAAGGGCAAAGAAATCTCATGGGTCGGAGAAAGAGAATCTCCTCTCCCAATAACCATGTACAGGGAGTTACCAGTCCAGCTGAATAAAAGAATTAAAGAATTACTGTTCTTGTCTTCATCCCCCTCCTATTTGTTTTTTTTCTTGTCCAATGAGTTTAAGTGGGTCTTTAATTTGTGGGGCAATATTTTTGCCTAACCCCATCTCTTTTTAGTTGATTAAGACCTCATTACCGCAGCCATATTGATAAAATCCTGTAAGTCTCCCAGCAGCACTTTACGGCTGTTTGTAAATACCAGGTCTGCTAGCAGAGAGATGGCAGACTGCGTATGCCTGCGAGTACACTGCGTATGCCCGAGTGTCACACGGACATTTACAGTAGTACTTAAAGGGGTTGTCCCGCGCCGAAACGGGTTTTTTTTTTTTTTAAACCCCCCCCCCCCGTTCGGCGCGAGACAACCCCGATGCAGGGGTTAAAAAAACAACCCCCACAGCGCTTACCTGAATCCCGGCGGTCCGGCGTCTTCATACTCACCTGCTGAAGATGGCCGCCGGGATCCTCTGTCTCCATGGACCGCAGGGCTTCTGTGCGGTCCATTGCCGATTCCAGCCTCCTGATTGGCTGGAATCGGCACGTGACGGGGCGGAGCTACACGGAGCTACACGGAGCCCCATTCAGAAAAGAAGAAGACCCGGACTGCGCAAGCGCGGCTAATTTGGCCATCGGAGGGCGAAAATTAGTCGGCACCATGGAGACGAGGACGCCAGCAACGGAGCAGGTAAGTATAAAACTTTTTATAACTTCTGTATGGCTCATAATTAATGCACAATGTACATTACAAAGTGCATTAATATGGCCATACAGAAGTGTATAGACCCACTTGCTGCCTCGGGACAACCCCTTTAAAAAAAAATTTCCTGCTCTGTTTTATAGTGGGGTTGCGTATGAAAATGTCGCCCATACGCAAAGTATGGCGTATTAACAGCATTGCATATACTGCCTATGTGAATGTATAGGGCTTGCGCTGCACGGTATGCCGAAAAATAGAGAATGCTGCGATCTATTTCTCTTGCGTATCGACATGAAGTATCCACACGCACAAGTGCATGGATCAATGGAAGTCCATTGACATTCGTTGACTCCGTTCACCGTGTATCACATGCATAATGTGCGATTATAAGACACCCGTGGACATGAGCCCTAACTGTGGGAGGATTATGCAAACTTTCGTGTAGCCAAACTAAGACAAAATGGTAGAATTTACTAATATGAATTCACGAAGGTGGGGAAAAGATTCAGTAAATAAAAAGTATTTGCTGAAGTGAGCCAAGGGGCAAAAGACTCAGTAAGCCATAGAGTCACCGGGGGTGGTGAACCATTTGGTAAAAGACACTTGTGACTGCTGATTGTAATATCTGCACAAGAGAAAGCAGGATATGCACTACCGGTAGAGTTGAGTGAACATACTCTGGCAAGCTTGATGAAAATTTTTGGTCTGACAGGGAGGGGAAGGGGAAGGAGAAGAGAGAGAGAGAGAGAGAGAGAGAGAGAGAGAGAGAGACGAACCAAGAAAAAGACGAACCAAGAAAAACAAAAAAAAAAAGCTTGGGACCCGGCGTTCCACATACAAAAATGTTCGAGTCTCCCATTGTAGTCAATGGGGTTCGTTACTTGAGTAGAGCTCTCGAATTTTACGAAAAGCTCGACTCGAATAACGCAGACCCGAGCAGTGGGGTGCTCGCTCATCTCTAACTACCGGTCAAAAATTTTAGAACGCCTCGATTTTTCCTGTTTTTATTGATATATACACAGTTTAATGTCTCGAATGTACTTTGAAATCATGTACAACAGAAGGGATGAAACGAATGGAGGATAAGACTTGGTGGGCAACTGATTTCCATTGTTAAAGCATTTGGTTCAATTTTGACAATACTCAAAGGATATCACAGCCTTATCAATCAGGTCTGCCTAATTATCTGTACTGGGACTGCAATCAGGAGAGGGGGTGGACATGAGGAACTACACGCCAAAGATAGCTCTTTCTCCAAAGTGGACGGGGCCGTTCCAGGTGATTCTTATTTCTCCTACAGGACTCAAGCTCCAAGGATATAAACATTGGGTTCATGGTTCTCATTGCAAAAAGGCTGAACCTCCTGCTGAAGGACAGAAGACTACAGAGGAACAAGCTACAGCAATAAAGAAAATCTCACCCTTTAAGAGAGCAAGAGCCAGGAAACCAGTATTTCAACCTGATGGGCCCTAATCCTGATACGGGAATGTGGTACTTTCCGATAAGCAGCTCTCTATTGACTGTGGGGGCAAATACATCTTGAAGTAATCTAAGAAAAAGTCAGCTCACCCAATCCTGCAGTTCATGGTTGGAACCAGTTTCCAATGCTGGAGAGGCACGAGGAATGGACACTCCAATATATGATTGTATCCAACTTTTCTTTATAAAAGTGCTAGCCCTTCTGTTAAAAATGAATTTTCATTCATTGCATCAAAAAAATAACCCAGGTAATACTTCTTGAGGTTTTTGAGGTTGATAAGGTGAAAAATGTTACATGAGACAATGTTCCTCTTAACAGTACTGTCACAATGTTCAAACAAGGTTCCTTTTTATTGCCACATCTTTGCATACAGCGACGTTTCGACTGAACGCAGTCAGTCTTTCTCATTCCATTGGCTGGAGATAGACCGACTGCGTTCAGTCGAAACGTCGCTGTATGCAAAGATGTGGCAATAAAAAGGAACCTTGTTTGAACATTGTGATTCCTGTGAAATTACGTACCCCCGATGCTGCTGCGCTACTAATTGATACATGTATGGATATTGAATGATGAGTCCTCATCCAGAAAAGCGTGCATCAGTGCCCGGAAAGTGCTCCCTTGTGAGTATAAGGCCTCATGTCCACGGCATAATTCTAATTTAAAATCCGCAGCGTTTTTCCCGCACGCGGATCCGCCCCCTATAGGGATGCATTAGACACCCGCAGGTAGTTAAATACCTGCGGATGTCATTTTTCTCGTCAGGCGCGGATCCGCGTGCGGGAAAAAAAATGGACATGCTCTATTTTAGTGCGGGTCTCCCGTGGGGACGGCTCCAGCAGGCTTCTATTGAAGCCTATGGAAGCCGTTCCAGATCCGCAGGAGACCCGTACCAGAATTACACTCACCTGCTCCGGACGATGCGGTTATTCCCTTCTTCGCGGCCGGATCTTCTTTCTTCGGCCCGGCGGATGTGCCCGGCGCGTGCGTGCGGCATGCCGAGCACATCCGCCGGGCCGAAGAAAGAAGATCCGGCCACAAAGGAAGGAAGATCTGCATCGTCCGGAGCAGGTGAGTTTATTCTGATTTTTAGCCTCATGTCCGCGGGGCAGGAGGGACCCGCTACGGATTCTACATGAAGAATCCGCGGCAGGCCTGATTTTCCCCGTGGACATGAGGCCTAAGGTGGAGTGTTAGTGTGCTGCAACCATACAGAATATTATACCTCTTAACAGTACTGACGTGAAGAACTTCAATGGCCCTATTGTGGAGAGGAGGAGACCCAAACATGAAATACACAGTCAACCAAAAAAGCCATTCCCTAATGTTTTACTTTCTATGCTTAGGCAAGTGCCAAAAAGGTGAATATAACTGATTGTTGGATATGTACTCATTCACCGGTTTCACACCAGGCCATTCCATTACTTCCTCTTCATGTTTCTCTGGAGGAATTTGAGGAAGAAGCTGATTTTGGTAAAATAAAGGAGAAATACAAAAATAAAACAGTCTCTCTATTTAGCCTCTTCGGTATCACTGAAACACCCAGATATCTGTGTAAATTTCACTTGTGTCTCCCCGATGTCAAGTTGGTTATGGGTAAATACTACCAAAGAAGTGGCTACTCAATGTACATATTGTTGCGTCCAACCGGACGTACAATAACCAAAACAAACCAAAAGGCACAACCGTGCAAAGGAAACATAAAACTACAGGAAATCCTCCCCCTATAAACCCCTAACCCGGGAGGGGGCCCTGCCTACTCGGCGGGCCGATAGCTCCGATAGGTGCGGACCCGCACGCATGCCTGGGCCACTGACAAGTCCCTATCAGGGAGCCCTAGAACAAAAGAAAGGGAAACAGAAAACTAAACAAAGCAGAAATAGGAACTTAGCTAGCACGGAGGAGCTTCAGCCAGGATGTGTTCCTCAGCAGCTATCCAGCGGCAACTGAAGCATTGACCAGCACAGGAGTCAATACTAGCACTGCTTAAATAGGAGCAGAGCTACTCAGCACCAGGTGAGGACTGACATTACTCTTGCAACCACCACACCCCTCAGCTCCAGGAGAGGTAGGAATACTGCTAAACCCTGGTCTGGCCTGAAAGCAAGGTGGGAACCTCCGAACGGCTGCAACACATATAGTATGTCTCATTACAGTAAAGGGGCAGTTTATCAGAGTTGCAAAAAGGGATGATTATTGACTTTTGGGCCAAGAGTGATGGTATTTTTATTAAATAATGCCGTTTGTGAAGTGTTCACATGCTGCTGTGGTGAAAGTGTACCATGAATGGATAAATGGCACCATTGGGAATAACTAAAGCGTAAACTACGGATCACAACGTGCCAATGATGTGAGAGATGAACCTCAGCTGCAAAAGCGTATGAGGGCTGACCTACACTCTACAGTGGAGCAGCTTACCATGAAAATGAACCAGAGTGCCACCAGACATTTGTCTAAGACAATGGTTCAGTGAGCCCTACTGCATATGGGGCTCTGAAGCAGACGGATGGTCACTGCACCTATACTAACAAGGGTCCATTGGAGGAAAAGGCTTCAATTTGCACAGCAGTATCAGAATTGGACCACTACTGACCCTGGCTTTTCTGACTTCTGCTTTGGACTTGACCTCGTTTTTGCCTTCTCCTCTGTACCACGTACCCTCCTGTTGCCAACCCGGATTGTCTGACCCTTCTACTGTTGTTTGTCTTCAGTGTCTGTTTGTCTTTCCCGTGTCCCGCTTCCCTAGTGAGGGTAGGGACCGCCGCCCAGTTGTCGCCCTGGGGGTTAGCCCAGGGGGGCAAGTAGGCAGGGACAGGGGTTGCGGGTTTTCTCAGGGACTCCCATTATCCTGGACACTGTCCTGACACTTTCAAGTACTTCTCTGGCCCTCTAATTCCCCAGACGTGAACCCAATTGAGCATCTATGGGACCACCTCAATTGTCATATTCACTCTACACACCCTCTAGCAATTGTGGGATGCACTGCAGTCAGTATGGCTCCAGATACCTGAGACATACCCGATACTGCTTGGACCTCAAAGAACCGGTGTTGTGACCCAGTACTGGCACTACTGGATAATATCTCAGTGAGACTGTGTCACCATATGCATTCATTGTACTATATTTGGTCATATGTCTGTATTTCTGCCTGGCCTCAACAACTGGGAAGATTTCTAACTATTGGTCAGTCACTCTGTGGTACTTGAGCCCTGATTGGCTGAGATGAGGATGAGCTGTAAGATGCTAGAAACATCTGCAAGGGGAGATCAAATAAGACCCTGCGCCTCCTGTTGGAGGGCAGTTAGGCAGTGAGTGAGTCAATCAGTTAGGCAGTCAGTCAGTCAGTCAGACAGAGAGTAGAGAGTATGGAGTTGCAGTAGAGCAGAGTGTGAAGTGATTTTGTCTGTTCCTACTCCACTGATGCAGCGTACAGCACCTAGAAACTACAGGAGTATAGCCATGACTAAAGGGAGTCTTAATCTGTCTTTGTGTAAAGCAGGAGTAAAGCAAGCCAGGACTGAACCCAAAGTGGACCTCAAGACGTGATTGTGAGGAGTCATAGGTCAGTAATCATGCAAAAAAAAAGCGGGGGTCTCCCAGATCAGTCCCTCTGATTGGGCTGTCCACAGTTATGCACAAAGAGCTCTCAGGCTTGTACAGAGATATACATGTTGGAGATACTGTGGAGTTTACAAGTCCTGTGATTTGTGGTGAAGATTGGCTGTAGTCTGTTACTAAATGTCCAGTATACCGTTTCTGTTTCCACAAGTTTCCGGCTTCTGTCTTGTTTGTCCTGCACTGAACACTCGGTAACCCAACACAATATCAACCAGGGTGTCTAGATGCTGCAGGAGGCTGGCATCATGAAGAAGGACCACTACGACCACCATTACTTTATTAGTAGTATTAGCGGATGGGCGTGTGAGTACAGAGCTGCCCCTCACTGTGGCATTCTCCACATTGTCATCACGAACTACAACCACTGTTACCTTAATGTGCAGCACATCCGGCTGGGAGTCAGAGTCCCCAGCCACCATGACATTACCCAAGCTGATTCCCCACGCTCCGTGCTGCTATGCTGGGTAGGCAGAAATAATCCCCACCGAGCACGCCGGTTCTCTGGAATTGGGGGATGTAGTTTGGGCATTCTACATGGGGTTTATACACTGTATGGACAAAAGTATTTGGACTCTGCATGCTTTTCAGAAAAAGTGCTTTATTCTTCTATTTAGTGATGTGTCGGCCCTCCTTCTGCTTGTATTACAGCGGCCGCACATTGAGGCAGACTCTACACAAGTTTTCTGTTAGTCCAGGCAGGAATAGCTCACCATTCCTCATACAGGGCTGTGAGAAGAGATAGTTGTGAGGATGGTCGTGGGTGGCGGTGTCGTACCCGTCGCTCCAGTTCATCCCACAAGCGCTCGATCGAATGAATGGTTATTACAAAATGAGCAGCTTTTTCTTTTACCCATGCCCTTCCCAGCATACCGTGCGGCAAACTCAGGATTTGCATATTTGCTAATGTTCTGCAGTGTCCAAATACTTATGTGTTTGTGTGAGTGATCAGATGTCGTATTAACATTTGTATTCCCTGCAGATCCGTCACCCTCAGCCATTGGTAACAATACGGATGAGATGGTTCTGACATCCCTGGGCGTCTACGGAATATCTGATACAACCGGAGGGGCTGAGAAGTGAAGATCCAACATGGAGTCAGAGGTGTTTGTATCCGGACTCCCCAAATCTGCTGCTTCCAGTGAAATGATCTAATTACTCAAGCAGCTCCCGTGTATCATGTTATTATGGCACATAGAGGGGATAGAATCAGTAGTGAGATTAACCCCTCTTTTGACCACCTCTTTTGGTCGCAAGGACACAGCGATTTGGGGATGGGGGGGAATTTTTATCTCCAATTTTCAAAAGCCATAACTTTTTTGTTTTTCCATATGGGGGCTTGTTGTTCGTAGATTTGATTTCACTGTTTTCTGGATACATATAACGTCTTGCTTAACTTTTGATACATTTTTTTGGAGGACAGGGAGAAAAAACGCCTCAATTCGGCCGTGGTTTTTAAAGTTTTTTTTATTTACAGCATGAATCATACAACATAAACAACAATTTTTTTGCTGCAGGTTGATGCAATCACAATAATACCAAAATGATATATTTTGTTTTAGGTTTTTCAACTTTTGTACAATAAAACCCCCTTTTTTCAATTATTATTTTTCTTTGCATCGCTGCATTCAAAATGACTTTTTTGAGGTTAAAGGACCTCTGAATATATGATGCCGGTCTCTCACTAGACTCTTGCGTGGGAGGAGCCATTCTGATTTAGACTCAAATGTGGGCCAACCCCTGGTCATGTGATCCCTGACTCCTCCCACACATGTGATCACACGACAATGACATCATTAAAGGTCCTGGAATCACACGGCTGCTGTCCAGCTGGGCAGGTCTGTGTGTCCCCTCATGTCAGGACCGGCAGGGAGAGGAGGATTAACCCCATCAGGATCACCAGGGGGAGGGGAGAATTAACCCCATCAGGACCGTGAGGAAAGGGGGAGGATTAAGTCTTTTGTTGTCAGGGGTTTTGGACACTTTGCACCTCAGGTAACCAGGAGAGTTCTCATACTTTTGACATATACTAATAATAGATAAATTGCATGATAAAGCGAGATAGCAGACACCCCGCATATCGTCAGCACTAAATACCCAGCGGCACCTTAATGCAACTTTACTTTAAACTTTTTATATTCGTGGCTAAAAGTGCGAACCTGAAAGTGCGAACCGAGTGGAAAATTATATGCAGAAAACCTCCTAATACAGATATATATATATATATATATATATATATATATATATATATATACACACCTCAATGTCTGCATGTACACATCTAAAAAAAAAATCACCCAAACTGGAAAAGTCAAAAATCCGTTTTTAAGTTGGAAATTTTAAAAGAACTAACATTCTATAAAATTCAGGAATTGCGCACAATGTAAATTAAGTGCGCCTAAAATCTTGTAGGCTCTTGGAAGCAGACAGCACTGATGGTCGTGGTCTGGATGTGCTGACAGCGGGTCACCTTCAGGGACTTGTGATAAATAGCGATTGTTTAAAAAAATGATAATTAAAGGATATATTTTCATCTAGAACCGTCATGTAAGCGGAGATCAGACACATACAGAGTATAGTGCATACATAGCACCACTGGGGTAACTATAAGGGGTTGTCCCCGGGCCCAGGAGCCTTGGGGGGCCCATAAGGTCTCTCAAATAGGGAGCCCAGTACTATGAATAAAGCATTATAGTTGGAGGGCCCTGTTACCAGGTTTGCATTGGGGCCCAGAAGCTTCAAGTTACGCCTCTGTGTAGCACACTCATCTACACCAACATGAGCTTGTGCATTTACAAACACTGAAACGCAGGTCATATAATATTTGTCTAAGGGCTCATATGGGCATAAGCATGTGTTTTTTTTTCTACCTTTTCCTGGTTATCCTGTTTTTCTTCTTTCTTTTCCTCTTCTTCCTGTTCCTCCTCTTCTTCCTCTTCATCCTTTTCCTCTTCATTCTCTTGCTTCACTTCCCTTCCCATTTCTACTTCTTCATCCTTTTCTTCTTCTTGCTATTCATCTACTTCCTCCTTTTCGTGTTCCTCCTATGCCTTTTCTTCCTACTCTGTCCTCTTTCTCTTCTTCATGTGGCTCAACAAGACCGTAAGGGAGGCTATAAGCAAAGAAAAACAAAGCCTTTAAATTATTAAAACAAGAAGGCAGCGAAGAAGCAGTAAAAACATACAGGGAAAAAACAAGGTATGTAAGGAAAAGATAAAAACTGCCAAGGAGGAGGCAGAGAGACTGATTGCCAAAGAGAGCAAAAAAAAATCCCTAAACTATTTTTCAATGACATAAATAGTAAAAGGATTTGCACTGACAGTTCCGTCCCTTTAATAAATAATCCAAAAGAAATCAGAGATGTAACCAAATCACAGTGGTATTTCAAATCTATATAATCAGAGGAACGCCCTTCACAGATATAGATTAAAAATAATAACTTTTATTATCAACTGATTAAAACTAGGGCCACATACGACATAAAACAAACATGGACTAACAACATAGATCGTGCTCAATAAACCCAGTAACCGGGTAGTGTGAGGGTGTCAATTCCCCCAGGTAGCCAGTCAGGTTGGACCCTGTTAGCAATATTAGGGGACAATATTGCTAACAGGGTCCAACCTGACTGGCTACCTGGAGGAATTGACACCCTCACACTACCCGGTTACTGGGTTTATTGAGCACGATCTATGTTGTTAGTCCATGTTTGTTTTATGTCGTATGTGGCCCTAGTTTTAATCAGTTGATAATAAAAGTTATTAGTTTTAATCTACATCTGTGAAGGGCAAAAGAAATCAGAGAAGATGATGGGAGGAAGGTGAATCTATAAAATAGTTTTTTCTCAAGTATATTCATGAAAGAAAAAGAAATGTCACACGAGATGCATGGGGATAAAACGAACCCCCTGCTAAATATCACCTGCTTAACGCAGGAGGAAGAACAGAGTCAGTTAAAAAGATTAACATCAACAAATCGCTGGGCCCAGATGAAATAAGGGTTGTAAGGGAATAAAGTGACGTGATAGACAGACCGCTCTTTCTTATATTTAGGGTCACTATTGAGACCAGGGGTGTATCGCTGAATTGGTGTATTGCCAATGTGCTTTCAATATACAAAAATGTGTCAAGAAGAGAGCCTGGTAACTACAGGCCAGTAAGTCTTTCTTCAATAATTGGAAAAATATTGGAGGGGTTTCTGAGAGACGCCATCCAGGAATATCTCAAGGAGAACAACGGAATAACCAGCATGGGTTCATGAAGGGTTGATCATGTTAGACCAATTTGATCAGCTTCCACAATGAAGTAAGTTCTAGGCTGGACCTGGGAGAGTCTATTGATCTCGTATATCTGGAGTTTTCTAAAGCATTTGACACCGTGCCGTATAATAGGTTGATATATGAAATGAGACAGCTCAGACTGAGCGAAAACGTGTATCTGGGTAAAGAACTGGCTCAGAGATAGAAAGCAGAGAGTAGTAGACAATAGTTCATACTATGATTGGGCCACTGTCGCTAGTGGGGTGCAGTATTAGGCCCCATTCTGTTCAGTATATTTATCAATGACCTGAAAGGGGGACTGCGCAGTAAAATATCAATATCCTCAGATGATACAAAATTATACAAGATAATTAATAGAATGGAGGACAATGTACGGCTGCAAATGGACCTAGATAAGCTGGGGCTTGGGCAGAAAAATGGCAAATGAAATTCAATATTGATAAATGTAAGGTTATGCACATGGGCAGGAGACACGGATGTCACCAATATACACTAAATGGGGTACTGCTAGGGAAAAGTGATATGAAAAAAGACCTGAGGGTGCTAGTTGACTGTAGACTTAACTAGAGCAATCAATGCCAGTCAGCTGCTACAAAAGCAAATAAAGTCTTGGGATGCATTAAAAGAGGTATAGGGGCGAGGGACGAGAACATTATCCTCCCACTATATAAGGCACTTGTTAGGCCTCACATGGAATACTGCGTACAGTTCTGGTCACCGGCCCTCAGGAAAGATGTTGCAGTGATCGAGAGGGTTTAGAGAAGGGCAACCAAATTAATAAATATAATGGGAGGACTGGAATACCCAGAGAGGCTATCAAAACTGGGATTATTCACCCTGGAAAAAGGAAGGTTGAGGGGTGGCCAAATAACTCTGTATAAATACATGAGGGGACAATACAAGGATCTCTCCCATGATCTGTTTATACCCAGGACTGCAATGATAACAAGAGCGTATCCGCTATGTCTAGAAGAAAGCCTAGAAGTTGGTTTCATCACCAACACAGAAGGGGGTTCTCTGCTGTAAGAGCAGTGAGACTGTGGAACTCTCTGCCTGAGGACGTGGTGATGGCAAAATCGATAGAGGAGTTTAAGAGGGACTAGATGTCCTTCTAGAGCGCTATGATATTTACAGGATATAGACATTAAATAACCAGTGGGGTTGTTGATCTGGGTCTTGCAGTCAGGTGGGAACTTTCAAAACGTTGATCCAGGGATTATTCTGACTGCCATTATGGAGTTGGGAAGCATTTTTCCCCCCACATGGGCTAATATGGCTTCTACCTATTGTTAGGTTTTTTTGCCTTCCTCTGAATCAACAAGGTGGGGGTGGGGTGGGGGTGGAAACAGGTGAACTAGACGGACATTGTCTTCTTTTGGCCTAACATACTATGTTACCATCCTCTTCCTCCTCATCTTTTCCTCTTTTTTCATTCCCCATCTTCATTCTTTTCCTCTTCTCCCTCTCCATCTGTCTCTCCCTCCATTTACTCTTCCTCTTCCTCCTCTTCAATTTCCTCTTTCTCCACTTTCTCTTTCTCCTCTTCCTCTCTCATGTGCATTTCAGGTATATGAGAAATGTACATGACAAAATATGTACCAATGCATGTATTTTAAGCATACTTTTATATATTTAACATCACATGCATGGCATACTTTTTTGTCAATTTTTCTTAAAAAAGCTTTACTATACACAAAAGACAATCCTCCATTTCCTGCTCTACCTCTTCCTCATTTTCCTCCTCTTCTTCTCCCTTTTCTTCCTCTTCAATTACTTTCTTCTCTTGTTTTTATCATCTTTCTCTTCATTGGTTTCCTTCTCTTGCTTTTCATACTTTTCCATTTCCTCCCATTTCTCTTTATCCTCTTAATGCTCAAATTTCTCTTCCTTTACATCTTTATCCTCTTCCTCCATTTGCTCTTCCTCTTATTCAACCTTTTCCTCTTCCCTTTTTTTCTTTTTGTTCTTATTCCTTCATTTGTTCTTCTACTCTTTCTCTACATGTATATTCTATTCCTCTTTATCCTCTTCCTCCTACTTTGTTTCTTCCTCTTTATCCTTTTCCTCTTTCTTTTCATACTTTTTTCCACTTCCTCTGTCTTTTCTTCCTCCTCCTCCTATTCCTTTTCTTCCTACTCTATCCTCTTCCTCTTTTTTCCTTTTCCTAATTTCCTCCTCTTTCTTTCCCTTTCATTTCTCTTCATTGTCTTATTCCTCTGGCTCTTCATCCTTTTATTCATCTTGCTCTTCATCCTCTTCCTCATCTTCCTTTTGCCTTCTCTTCTTCTTTCTCCTCTCCCTCCTTTCAATTTTTTCTTCATCCTTTTCCTCTTCTTCCTCTTTTGCCATTTCATCTTCCTGCGCTTCCTCTGTTACTCCTCTACTTCATTTACCTCCTCTGTCCTCCTCTTCTTACTCTTTCTCATCTTATTCCTCCTCTTTACCTTCTTCCTCATTCTCTTCTCCCTCTTTCCTTCTTTGCTTCTTCTACTTCCTGTTCTTTCATGGATACACGCATAATAAAATGTCAAAAAATGTGCATACTATTAGCATACATGTACATGTTTTACATCGCATGCATGGCATACATTTCTGTCCATTTTTCACATAAAACTGTTTACATTTTTTTTATGAAATATATTAATTACAAAAGACATTACCCTCCTCCTCCTCTTTTTCTTCTTCTTTTTCTTCTTCCTCCTCTTCATTTTTCTAGTTCTCTTTCTACTCTTCCATTTCCTCCTCTTCCTCCTATTCTTACTCTTTCTCATCTTCCTCCTCCCCATCTTCTTCCTTTTCCTCTTTCTTTTCTTCCTTTTTCTCTTTATTTCTCTTCTCTTTCTCCTATTCTTCTCCCTACTTCTATTCTTCTTCCTCTCCCTCTTCTTTCAATTATATTTCAGGTATGCAAGACATGTACATGAAAAGAAGTTTAAAATGTGTGTTCATTTACATGTTTAAGATCACAAGCATAGTAAAAAAATGTCTTAAAAATTTTTTCACATAAAGTAACGCTGCTTTAACTTCCTCCTATGCCTTTTCCTCCACTTAATCTTTTTACTCTTCCCCCTTTTCATCTTCATCCTGTTCTTTCTTATCATACTCTTCTTTCTCTTCCTCATCCTCCACTTCCTCTTCTATTCATCTTTTTCCTTCTCCTCTTCTTCCATTACTTCCTCCTCTACCTTTTCCTACTCTTCCTTCTCCTTCTTTTCATTTTGCTCCTCAAAGTCTTTCCCTTCTTCCTTCCTTGGCTTCCTTTTCCTTTTTTCCTTTATTTTTTCCTAGTCCTTTTAGTCATCTTCCTTCTCTTTATCTTATTACTCCTCTTACTTTTTTCCTCCTCATTTTCCTCCTTTTCCCCTTCCTCCTCTTTTTCCTAGTACTGTTTCTCCTCTTTTCTCCTCCTCGTTTTACTCTTTCTCCTCCTCCTCCTCTTCCTAATCTTTATCTCCCTCTTACCAGTTTTTTCCATCATCTTCCACCTTTTAATTTCTTCTCCTCATCTTCCTTCTTTTATCCTCCTTTTCTCTCTCTTCTACCTTATTCTCCTCCACTTCTTTCATCAACCTGCACTTTTCATTTTTTTGCTTCTCCTTCTCTTCACCATCTTCTTCTCCCTCTTCCTTTTATTTCTCTTCTTTATATTTCTCTGCCTTCTCTTTATTCACTTCATGTTCCCTTTCCTCTTTTTTCTTTTGCTCTTCTTCCTTCTTTCCTTTTTTTTTTTTTGTGGTTTTATATTATCTTTCCATTCCCCGACATTAAACGATCCTCGTTTTCTCTTCCTCCTTTATCTCTTTCAAGTTTTCCTTCTTTCTTCACTTTCTATTCTTCCTCTTACTCTTCTTTCTCTTTCCCATCCTCCTCTTCTTCTTCTTCTTCTACATCTTCCTCCTCTGCCTCTTCCTTTGCTTTCTCTTCATACTCTTTCGTTTCTTTCTCACTTCATCCTCTTCCTCTTCTTCCACTTTCTCCTCTTCCTTTGAATTCTCCACTTCTTATTCCTCTTCTTCATTACCTTTCTCTTCCTTTTTTTTATTCCTCTTTTTCTTCTTTACCCTTTTTCCTCTTCCTCCTCTTCCTTTTTCACTTTCTCTTGAACTGATTTCTCTTCCTCTACTTTATCCACTTCCTCTTTCTTATTTCATTTGCTATTTTTTTTTGTTTTAAATTCTCTTTCCATTCAGGTCACTACAATTAGCTTTTTTTCTTCATCTTCCTCCTCCTCTTCCCCCTTTTCCATTTGCTGTTCTTTTTCCTTTTCTTCTTCCTCCTCTTCTTCTTGCTCTTCTTTCTCTACATCATCTCCCTACTCTTTTTTTCATTTCCTCCATTTTTTCTTTCTCTTCTTCTTACTCCCCTTCACTTCCTCTTATTCCTCCTCTTTGTCTACTTCCTATTCCTCCTCTTCCTCCATATCCCCTTCCCTTTTCTCCTCTTTCTTCTACTCTTCTTTTCGTCTGCTTAATCTTGCTCATCTTCTTTTTCCTTTTCCACTTCATCCTCTTTCTCTTTTTTTCTGCTTCTCGCCTTCTTTTTCTTGTTCTTCCTCTTCCTCCTTTTCATTGACTTCCTCTTTCTTCTTTCCTTGTCTGGTTTTAAATTGCCTTTTCACTCAGGTCCCTATAATAGAGGATTTTAATTTTCCTCTTCCTCTTTATGTTCCTCTTTATCCTTCTCTTCTTCCTCATTCTATTCCTCATCATCCTGTTCCTTTTATTACTTGGTATTTTGTGTGATTTTAAATTCTGTTTTCACTCAGGTTTTACGGTATAGAATCTTCTATTGTGTTCTTCTAGATGATATAATTATCCTGATTGAAAGATGGAGAAGGACAGGAACAAGATGGCAGAGAGTATATTAAATCTTACCCTAGAGATACTCTTCCAGCTTACAGGAGAGGTGAGAGATTCTGATGATGTCACATTACATTATTCTTATCTATGATAGTAACAGATGATGTCACTGGAGAGGGGAGAGATTCTGATGATGTCACATCACATCATTCTTATCTATGGTAATAACAGATGATGTCACTGGAGAGGCAACATATTCTGATGATGTCACATTACATCATTCTTATCTGTGGTAATAGATGATGTCACTGGAGATGGGAGAGATTCTGATGATGTCACTAGAGAGATGATAAACTTTGGAAATTTATGCAGTGATTTTTTTTTAAGGGAACCTAATATTTCACCACATAAACTAAAAGTATGTACACTCTTTTTCCTGATAGAGCAACCCACAACCCAAAATTGCAATCTTCTTGGTGCGCACACTATTCGAATTGCCTACAACCAGTCCAGTGAGCAGTCAGCTACCTTGGATGGATTTGGGCTTGCTCACACTTCTGCAGAAACTGCATACTTTGCATGATAATTGACCTTTCCAGCTTTGTTGGGAAGGGGCAGCATTGTGCGCTCTATAGCCATCTGTGCACCTCATTTTCCAGACTAGATGTCTGTGCATTATGTCAATTGTCATGAAAGAGGCCAGATTTTGCTGTAATAACAGAGGTAGATACTAAAATAGTCCAAGACAGATTAAATGTATGCAGCACCTGCCGTTGGAAAATAGATTTCTGGGTAAATGTTACTCTGTCTGGAAAACGAATGATAAATACACTTATATCCCCATGGATGGCTAGGATTAGTATATACAGTAAAATACAGTAAGATATTGGTGACAGGTTCTCTTTATTGTCTCCCCATATGCAGGATTACACAGTAGTGAAGAAGACCTCTAGGGATGGCTGTCGGGCCCCTGTGTGTGATGGATGGGGAAGACCCCTGAGCCCAATCCCGGGGCCCCCACCTCACCCCCTGATACATGAGGACATCAATGTACAGAAGATTCTAGAACTCACCAACAAGATGATTGAGCTGCTGACTGGAGAGGTGACGCTGCAGGGAATGCTGGGACATTATACAGTAACAGCACTGGAGGCTTCTGGGTGATGACTGTATATTGTGTTGTCAGGTTCCTATAAGGTGTCAGGATGTCGCTGTCTATTTCTCCATGGAGGAGTGGGAGTATTTAGAAGGACACAAGGATCTGTACAAGGACGCCATGATGGAGACCCACCAGCCGCTCCCATCACCAGGTAATAGACAGGACTAAATCCACGGGGACTTTATTATCTGTATATAAAGAATGACTTCAGTGTCCGTCTGTGTTTCCTGCAGTTCCATCCAGTAAGAGAAGAACCCCAGAGAGATGTCCCTGTCCTCTTCTTCCACAGGACCATCAGGTAGATGGAGCTGTCCCTCTGATCTTGTGTAGCTCTTGTCTTCAGTCTTATTAGATGTCTTCTCCTTGTGTGATAAGGCTGGTGGAGATGGCAGGATTACCGCTGACCAGAGACATTATATATTGTCTGGATCTTCTCCCAGTGTTCTGGCGGTGGAGACTGCTGGTGGGAATAAGGAGCCAACAGGTTGGATTTATATCTATCTGCTCCTTTATTTCCCTGAGACAAGCAGCGGATGTGTCTGGTAGACGCTGATCTCCTCCACTGAGACAACATGCAGCGTGTCTAGCCATGCCAGATATACATGTGTATGAGGATCCTGAGGGGTCATTGAGCCACCATCTAATATCTATGTCCGGCTTCTATACTTGCAGCTATGTGGCTCAGATAACTACTAGAGATGAGCGAGCATACTCGTCCGAGCTTGATGCTCATTCGAGTATTAGGGTGCTCGAGATGTTCGTTACTGAAGATGAGCACCACGCAGTGCTCGTCTCGATTAAACGAGCACTGACCATTAAATTCAATGGAGCCGGCAATACAGCCGGCTCCATTGAATGCAATGGGCTGCCGGCTAGCGCGGGATGAATTTTTGGGAAGAGCTTAAAAATATAAGTCCTTACCTGAAAATCATCCTAAAATGTGTAAAAAGTAAAAAAAAATATATATATACTCACCTTGTCCCGGCAGAACGATGTTAGCCCATTGAATTCAATGGAGCCGGCAATACAGCCGGCTCCATTGAAAGCAATGGGCTGCCGGCGATCGCACAATGAATTTTCGGGAAGGGCTTAAATATATAAGCCCTTCCCTGCAATTCATCCAGAAATGTGTAAAAATAAAAAAAATATATATACTCACCTGGTCCCGGCAGACGGAGTTCAGCTGCGGCCAGCTAGCAGTTCTCCTGAACTGCTCTCTGTAGTATTCAGCAGCCAGGGATTTAAAATCCCCGCCTGCTGAATGAGCTGCCTCTGATTGGTCACAGCCTGACCAATCAGAGGCAGATCTCACTCACACTCATTCATGAATTCATGAATGGGTGAGTGAATGCTGCCTCTGATTGGCTCAGCGCAGCTCTCAGCTGAATGACAGCAGTTCAGCACCACAGTGCAGGGGACAGCAGGAGAAGACGCGGCTGTGCCCCAGCAGCTGAAGGGAGGTGAGTATCTATTTTTTTTGGTTTTTAAATCACTTTTAATTCATTTCCAGGGAATGGCTTATATGTAAAGCCCTTCCCTGAAAAAGAATTCAGGTGTGCCAGCGGACCATTGTCTTCAATGGAGTCGCCGGCAGCAGCAGCGGCTCCATTGAAGAGAATGCCTGCATTTTTATTCTTTTTTACACTAAAATCTTTCTTTTTCAGGTAAGGGCTTATATTTTTAAGCCCTTCCCGAAAATTCATCTTGCGCTTTCAATGGAGCCGGCTGTATTGCCGGCTCCATTGAATACAATGGGCTAACATCGTTCTTCTCTGCCACAGCTGTTACAGCTGTGGCAGAGGAGAACGATCGTTATGCTGACAGTGGTGGTGGTGGGGGGGGTCTCACTCTTGCCACTATTGTGGCTTAATAGTGAGACCTCGGAGCCTGAAATGCAGCCCTGCATGTTGCTCCTCGCCTGCCCTATCCATTTCTGTGTTTTTTACATGACTTTGGTGATTTGCTAAGATTTTCACAAATGAAAACCTTAGCGGAGCACCAGTCATATACAAAAATGCTCGAGCCGCCCATTGACTTCAATGGGGTTCGTTACTCGAAACGAACTCTCGAGCATCACTGAAAGTTCGACTCGAGTAACGAGCACTCGAGCATTTTGGTGCTCGCTCATCTCTAATAACTACTCCTGTCAGGTCATTATGTCATAAAACATTCCACATGACTTCTCCAACCGGCTGCTGACTTTTACAATATTTGTCTCACCGCTTTTGTATCAGGATGAAGATCTGACCAATATTAATACTACAGACACAAATGTGAGGGGCGATCAGCGGTGTAAAGAGGAGATTCCTACAGGTAACCGCCCAGGTGAGTAGTAACCACTAAATACAGCAGAGAAGAGTCACAGATTCTCTTCAGTCATCGGCTGCAGATAGTTATGTAGATTTATAAGCTCTGGGATCTGTCAGATTTTCCGCTGTATATTCCCCCATTCAGCTGGAGTACAAACTAAATATGGCTGACAATGTGATTGGTTATAGGAGATAACACAGGATGGGCATTTATAATATGGATGGGGAATATATGTGTGAATGAAGCTTCTGTTTTCATTATCTTCTCTTGGTAGTGATTAGGGAAAAGTGTACAATTTTCAAAAATATTACCACATTCCTGTGTGCAAACAGAATCCACAGCATCGGGATATAGACCCAGTTAACAGGATACGGAACGTGGAGATGTAGACCCAGTGTTACAATGTCTACGTCGGGGTCAGTAAAGTCACAGAGGTTCACTTAGTCCAGATAATAGTTCAAGGTCCTCTTTATTTTCCTTATTTCCAGTAATAACAAGATGACCCAAAGAGAACAGTGGCCAATGGCGGCTTATGAGCTTAGTGCAAAACGGAACACAATATAAACCGTAACCTAAGGCCCCAGCTATATATTATGGCCTTTACATCCAAGACTAGCTTGCAACAAATGTTGATCAGGAACCCTCAGAAGCTGCACTCACTTCCAGGCTCTGACCCTGACTGTATGGCCTTGCTGTCTTTTATGTCCAAGTTATGAGCTAAGTGTTTTCAGCTGAGCTCAGTGGGACCCACAAGAAAGTCCCGGACTGGATCCCTACCACACGCAGGCTAGGTGTCTAGGTGAGATATACACTTATTTGTCCACATAGCCCAATGCCCCTTTCTTTCCCAGCGCAGCTTTACCCATCAAACAATGTAACCGTGACAAGGCATCAGCATTACCCTGAGGCCGGCTTCACACTGGCAATAGCCTATCTTGTGTTACGAGAGTGAGTGAAAACGCTTGAAAATGAAACCAATGATTTTCAATGGTTTCATTCTCATTTGCAATGCCTTCACTGCACACTAGCAGCGCTAGGTTAAATCTCCCATTGAAAGCATAGAGAGTGCATAGCGCTCCCCTAACACAGTTGTGACAGCTGTGGCAGAGATCCGCGATGCTATCCCATTGCTTTTAATGGGGCCAGCGCTGCTGCTGCCCCATTGAAAGCAATGAGTTACAGGCAATGCAACTTCTTCACTCTAGCATTCTTCTCCTTTTTTTGATCTATATCAAGGCGGTTTGATCCAATACCAGCTTAAACTCTCCTCCTTGGAGATAATATTCTCAGACCGAAGCATCAGTTTGCACTACAAATTCTTTGGTATAGTCAGGGTTAACTAATACTGGCTGCTTGCATGAAGCAGACTTCAGGCTCTGAAAATCCTTCCATGCTGCAGGAGTCCATGTCACCATTATTGACTTCCAACCTTCAGTCAACGGTGCCGCTATGGAGACAAAATTTGGCAAAACCTGTGGTAGCACCCTTTGATGTCCAGGAAAGCCCTGATATGCATCTTGGTTAAAGGTCTCAGCAAACTCTGTATGACCTCCACCTTATTAACTTGAGGCTCGATTACATCTCTGCCAATAATGTAGCCAAGGTACTTGGCTTCCTCCAAGCCTACTGCGCACTTCTCAGGGTTTATGGTAGGTCCACATCCTTTATGGCATCCACGATGGCCTTTACTTTTTCAAGGTGACTTTCCCAATCTGAGCTGTAAATAACCGCATCATTAAGGCATGCCACGAAATAGCCACCATGGGGCCTCAGAAATCGGTCCATAATCCTTTGAAAGGTAGCAGGTGCCCTGTGTAACCCAAGTGTCATGTTTTTGTGTTGAAACAATCCCCATGGGTGGCGAAAGTGGTTTTCCACTATTTACCAATATCGTTTTGTGAGATCGAGTGGTAAGGTACCTGGCTTTACCTAGTCCCTCAATCAGCTCATCCACCCTTGGCATACGGCAAGCATCAAACTTGGTGGTTTTGTTTGACTTTCTGAAGTTCTTACAGATTCTCCAAGTGCCATTTGGTTTAGGAATCAATACAATGGGGCTCTATAATGTAATCATGTGTTTAACCTCAGTAGCAACTGGCTTTCTGTACAGTTTGAGATTTACTTTTAGCCCAGGTTCAGTTATTATGTCATGCTTTATAACATGGATGCGATCTGACAGGTTAGAGAACAGGCTTTTGTTTCGCTGCAGAAATTCCTTAGCTTCTTGCTGTTGGCTTGCTGAGAGCATATTGCCTATCCTGACCACCGGAACGGGTGGATGTGGCTTTACCTTCTCAGCCCCCAAGGCCCCTAGAGATCCTCTATCTTAATTAAATTGACATGATCATTTTGGTATGGCTTTCTTTTGCCCAGCTGGTGTACTTTATAATTTACCTCCCTGAGCTTCTCTATGACCTCATAGGGACCTAAGAAATTTACTTTGACTTTGGGCACCAAAATCAGGATGCAGCCTCCAGGGTAAAAATTTCCAACCTTCGCAAACTGATTATACAACCTGTTTTTGGCGTCTTGTGCCACCTGCAGCTGTTCTCTAACAAAAGGCATTACCGTAGCAATGCGGTCCTGCATTTATTCCACATGCTCAATAACACGTTTATAGGAAGTAGACCCTGTTTTCCATGTCTTTTGGTTGTGTCTAGTATACTGATGTCCTGCTGCGGACTTTACTATGGGCCCCACTAGATCCCTCCCAATCCTTTCAAAGGGTACCTCGATAGTAGGGAGAGGCACTAGGGGGCTACGAAAGTATGATACAGGAGCAGACATCTGACATGTGGGGCAAGAGTCACAGTATTTTTTTATTTCACCATAAATTCCAGGCCTGAAGAACCTCTGCAGGACTCAGACTTGCGTCTCATCAGTCCCCAAGTGCATGATTATGTCTCTTGTCCAGAACCTTATATCTACATGATTTAGGTATGACCAGCCATTCAATAGTTTCCCCATTATTTTTAGTTATTTTATATAAGAGATTGGAAAAATGGGGAAACTGTTGGTCAGCCGTGGGTCTTACAGTATGACACATATGACCACAACATTCTCTGGAAAAGCAGCATCCAGACGGGTAAGAGTGTAGTGACAAACAGACTTGGATTGCTTCTGCAGCCTTTTGGGGACGGCTTGGCAAGTTAGTAATTGGACTGGGTTCAGAGCCATTCTACCTCCATTGCTGGTGGCCTATCATCATGAGCTCCTGCTCCTCGCTCTGAGGTCTACTGTTGGATTGTGATTTGCTTTGCACCAGTGTCTTAGGTTTGTTCACATTGGCATTGGAGGTTCAATTTGAAAGCCCTGTCACTGAATTCCACTAAAACAGTATGTAATAGCGTTCACAGAAACATGGATACAGCAGTCTGACACGGCCTCCTCTGCTGTATTGTCTTACAATGGCCTGCGGTTTTTGCATAACCCAAGACTGAAGAACAGGCATGGCAAAGGAGTAGGTACCCTTCCCTCTCCACAATGCACCTTCCAGGTCATCCCCCCCGGTACCCTCACTCAGTTTCCCATCGTTAGAGGTACATACCCTACGACTTTTCCATCCACTCTCCATGCGAGTAGCAGTTATCTACTGCCCCCCAGATCCCCCTGCCTGTTTCTGGATCACTTTGCCGACTGACTCCCCCACTTCCTCTCCTGCAAAATCCCAACCCTCTTCTAAGACAACTTTAAGATACCCTAAATGACTCCATCTCCCCATCTGCCTCTCAGCTTCTGTCTCTCACAAATTACAGCCTCTCCCACTCACGGGGATGGCAATACTTTTGATCTGGTTTTCCTCCATCTCTCCTCTGCTTCCCACTTCACTAATTCTCTTCTTTCTCTCCCGGACCATAACCTCCTCTCTTACTCTGTCAAGCTCCTTAGTATCTCCCCAGACTCTCCTACCTACCATACGTACAGGAACCTTCAGGCCCTTCACACCCTGGACTTCACTGAGTCCCTACAGTAATCGCTGTTCCCTATTTCTCTCCTCTCTTTCCCCAGCTTGGCTGCCACTTATTACAATACCGTTCTCAAACATGCCCTGAATGAAGCAGTTCCCCCTTGACTCAAGCCATCTAATGCAGGCAACCCTGGCTCACATCTCAAACGTGCTTCATCCGGTGGTGCTGTAGGTGCGCTGAATCACTGTGGAGAAAGTCACAAAATTCTGCAGACTTTTTCCACTTCAAATTCATGCTCAGAACCTACAACCTCGTCTTCCACCACTCCAAACAAATCTACTTCACCTCTCTTGTCTACTCATTATCCCACATCCCTAAATGTCTCTTTGACACTTTTTATTCCCTTCTCATCCCTAAATTGCAGCCCCCAGTGACGGATCTCAGTGCTGAAGAGCTGGCTGCCTACTTAAAGAAATAATCTCCCAATCCCAGACTAGCCCCGACCCCAGTCTTTTCAGTACTGCATCCAGCTCTTGCTCACTCTCTGTACTCAACCCAACAACGGAGGAAGAAGTCTCCAGATTGCTTTCCTCAGCTCGCCCCACCACCTGTGCTAGCAACTCTCTTCCCTAAAATCTCCTCCGGTTCCTCTCCCCGGTGGTCATCTTCCACCTCACCACTATTTTCAAACTATCTCCCCTGCGCTTGAGGGGACCCAGAGGCCATCCTCTGCCATATACAGGTACACTTTCAGTTCGCACTGTCGGCGGCCACGTGATTTGTGCGGTCTGGCTGACAGGACGAGCCAGAGACGAGATTAGGAGAAGGGAGGACTCAGAGAGAGGACAGGGAAAGAGGAGGGAGGGTGGGGGAAGGAGAGGACACAGACTCACGGCACAGCACGGCATCAAGTAGAGCAGGGATGAAGATGTCATCTTCCTGCTACTTCCCTCCTGCTGACACTGTGTACAGCTACTCTCCTCACCAGAGAAGTAGTCCGGGCCCCGGGGTATGTATGTATGTATGTATCTATCTGTCTGTCTGTATGTATGTCTTTCTCTGTGTCTGTCTATCTATCATGCCTGTCTCTATCTATCTCCTATCTATATATCTTCTCTCTATCTATTTATCTACCTGTCTCTCTCTGAATCTCTCTCATATCTATTTATCTCTCTCTCTCTCATATCTATCTATCTATCTCTGAATCTCATATCTATTTATCTCTCTCTCTCATATCTATCTCTGAATCTCTCATATCTATTTATCTATCTATCTCATATCTATCTACCTTTCTCTCTCTCTCTGAATCTCTCTCATATTTATCTGTCTCTTTCTGAATCTCTCTCATATCTATCTCCTATCTCTCTCTCTCTCCTATCTCTCTCTCTCTCCTATCTCTCTCTCTCTCTCTCTCTCTCCTATCTCTCTCTCTCTCTCCTATCTCTCTCTCTCTCCTATCTCTCTCTCTCTCTCTCCTATCTCTCTCTCTCTCTCTCTCCTATCTCTCTCTCTCCTATATCTCTCTCTCCTATCTCTCTCTCTCCTATCTCTCTCTCTCCTATCTCTCTCTCTACTATCTCTCTCTCTCCTATCTCTCTCTCTCTCATATCTATCTATCTATCTATCTATCTATCTATCTATCTCCTATCTCTCTCTCTCTCCTATCTCTCTCTCTCCTATCTCTCTCTCTCTCTCTCTCTCTCCTATCTCTCTCTCTCCTATCTCTCTCTCTCCTATCTCTCTCTCCTATCTCTCTCTACTATCTCTCTCTCTCTCTCTCATATCTATCTATCTATCTATCTATCTATCTATCTATCTATCTATCTATCTATCTATCTATCTATCTATCTATCTCTCTCTCTCTCTTAGTCCTCATGTCCACTTGCAGGCACGGATTTCACTGCTGAATCCCGCAGTTTAATCTGCGGCTGCCCGCGGCCATGGAGAGGGAAAGTACATTATACTCACCTCTCCGCACGCTGCAGGGCTCTCCTCTGTGCAGGCTGAATCTTCTTTCTTCCGGCCGGCAGATGTGCCCAGCACGCCAGCAGCGTGCTGCGCGCATGCGCCGTGCACACCATTTAAAAAAAAATTCTCCTGCTCTCTCGCATATCCACGGCACAGGCCAAAAATAGCTGTGGCTGTGCTGTGGATACAGATGGCTTCAATGGAAGCCACAGGAGCCGCGTTGCGGTAGATCCGCAGGAAAATGAAGCATTCTGCGATTTCTTCCCATGCCTGCAACCCGCACGCCGGGAAGGAATCCCATTTGCATGATTTTAGTTACCCTACAGATGCGAATGCATCCCTATCGACAGCAAGACACACGGATCTTCCTTGCAGGGCCATGTGCGAATTTTATAAATAAAATCCGCACGTGGACATTGGCCCTCAGGTATAGATACGGAGGGAGGGGTGAAAAGGGCTCGGGGGGGCCCCAAGCTGAACTTTGGCACCCGGGCCCCTGAGCCTTTAAGTACGCCCCTGATGCTATCATATTTCCACTGCTAAAGAAACACCAACTCTTGACTTGACCGATGCTGCCAACTACCAACCCATCTCAAATCTCCCCTTCATCTCCAAATTATTAGCGCTCCTGGTTTACTCCCGCCTTTAAGAACTCTTTTCTTGACCTCCAACAGTCCGGCTTCCGCCCTCCACACTCGACAGAAACTGCCCTTACAAAAGTGTCAAACGACCTTCTGAAAGCTAAATTGAGGGGCGACTACACCCTACTGACCCTCCTCAATCTCTCCGCAGCATTTGACACTGTGGACCACAAACTCCTCCTCAAAATGCTTCAATACATCGGGCTAAAGTACACTGCGCTCTCCTGGTTCTCCTCCTACCTGTCTCACCGCTCATTCAGCATATCCTTTGTATGCTGTACCTCCTCTCCTCTTCCCCTTGCTGTTGGGGTCCCACAGGGCTCAGTCCCCTCCTCTTCTACATCTACACAGCCTCTATTGGACATACCATCAGGAGGTTTGACTTTCGGTACAATCTCTATGCTGACGACACCCAGTTACACACATATTCCCGTGACAACACAGCACCATTCTTCCAGAATGCCACCGACTGTCTGTCTGATGTCTCTAACACTATGTCCTCTCTCTACCTAAAACTAAACCTCTCAAAGACTGACCTCCTGGTATTTCCACCCTCCATTAACCGACCTCATCCTGACATCTCCATCTCAATGTGTGGCACCACCCTAACTCCTAGACAACATGCCCGCTGCCTTCGATTTATATTTAACTCAGATTTTTCCTTTACTCCCTACATTCAATCTGTTTCCCAAACATGTCACCTCAAGAACAATCACAAGAATACGCCCTTTTCTCACCGCGGACACGCTAAAAATGCTCACTTTTGCCCTCATCCACTCTAGACTTGATTATTGCAACTCGCTGCTGATCGGCCTCCCTTGCGCCAGACTCTCTCCTCTCCAAACCACCATGAATGCTGTTGCCAGGTTCATCTTTCGGTCTAACCACTACTCGGACGCCTCTGCCCTGTGCCGGTCAACTTCAGAATTCAATTCAAACTCACCACCCTCATCCACAAAGCTCTCCATAGCATCACGCTGCCCCATGTTGCATCCCTCACCTCAATCCAACACCCAGCCCATGCCCTCCAATCCGCTAATGAAATCTGATTAAGTGCCTCTTTAACTCCAACCTCTCATTCTTGCCTCCAAGACTTCTCCAGAACAGTATCAGTCCTCTATAACGCACTACCCAAAACTATCCAGGCAATGCCTGACACACAAAATTTCAGGCGTGTTCTAAAAACGCACCCCTTCAGGGAGGCATACCATATCTCCTAAACCAAACCCCTCTTGACAACATGCTCCCTGTCCTACTGACTGCAATCTCTGCTAGCCGTAATCAACCACCCCCCTGCAGTCATACAGATTCAGCCATTATACGTCTCAATTTCACCATTGTCTATATGCATAACATCAAACACTCTCCACCTCGCCATACCGTGCACATGTCCAGCCCCTTTACCTTCTGTATCACCCCATTATCTGTAGTATGTAAGCTCGTTGGAGCAGGACCCTCACCTCTCTGTCTCCATCAAATGATTACTAGATGTAAGTGCGGTTTTGTTTTTTGTTCCCCCTGTTTTGTAAGCGCTACAGAATATGTTAGCACTATATAAATAAATATTATTATTATGTAATAGCATATACGGCATGCTGTAAAAAACATAAACCTTGCGGACCCTATTATACCTAATGGGGGTCTACTCAGATCTGGGATAAGATAGATCTGTTCAACCAGGAGGTGCCATTTTCCTGCTCCCTGAACAGCACAGGAAGACTGAACCCCATTGTTCTGACATGATTGAGCCCCTAGTCAGTTAATAATTGTATTTTGCTGCATGAGTTGAAATTTGTTTGTAAATGTTTATCCAAAAATGTTATCAAATGTCAATGTAATTTCTAAGCTTTATGTTATTCAAAAAAATGATAAAATTGGTTTTACTCTTGGCAGATGGCAGTATCAGGAGCTCAGAGGAAAGTATGATATCTGCAGACAATTGTGGTATCACACATGATACATATGAAGACCTTGCCAAAATCCCAAATATCCTCTCAGCCCTTCACAGCAAAGATCTATCATCTGATCCTCTTATACAGGTCCCATCTTCTGATTCATCACAGACAGATAAGCAGAAGAAAAGTCAAAGAAGGGGAAAATATCAAAAAGCTCACAAAGGGGAGAAGCCGTATTCATGTCCAGAATGTGGGAAATGTTTTTCTCGGAAATCACATCTTATTACACATCAGAGAGTTCACACAGGCGAGAACCCATTTTCATGTAAAGTTTGTGGAAAGTGTTTTAAGCAAAAGTCAAATCGAACTGCTCATGAAAGACGTCACACAGGGGAGAAGCCATTTTCATGCCCAGAATGTGGGAAATGTTTTACTGGGAAATCAGACCTTCTTACGCATCAGAGAAGTCACACAGGCGAGAAGCCATTTACATGTCCAGAGTGTGGGAAGTGTTTTACTGGGAAAAAAAATCTTCTTAGACATGAAAGAAATCACACAGCGGAGAAGCCATATTCATGTTCAGAATGTGGGAATTGTTTTATTTTGAAATCACATCTTATTACACATCTGAGAATTCACACAGGGGAGAAGCCATTTTCATGTACTGTTTGTGGAAAGTGTTTTAAGCAAAAGTCAAATCTAACTGCTCACCAAAGAAAACACACAGGGGAAAAGCCATTTTCATGTCCAGAATGTGGAAAATGTTTCATTTGGAAATCAGATCTTCTGACACATCAGAGAATTCACACAGGAGAGAAGCCCTTTTCATGTCCAGAGTGTGGCAAGTGTTTTACTGGGAAAAAACACCTTCTAAGACATCAAAGAAATCACACAGGAGAGAAGCCATATTCATGTTCAGAGTGTGGGAAATGTTTTATCATGAAATCACATCTTATTGCGCATCACAGAATTCACACAGGGGAGAAGCCATTTTCATGTTTAGAATGTGGACTTTGTTTTGCATGGAAATCAGATTTTGTAAAACATCAAAGAAGTCATACAGGGGAAAAAGCATATTTATGTTCAGAGTGTGGGAAATGTTTTATGGTGAAAGTGGAGCTTATTAAACATCAGAAAATTCACAAAGGGTAGAAGCCATGTTCAGAATGTGAAAAACATTTTACCCAAAAATTAGCTCTTGTACATCTAAGAATTCACACAAAGGGTCATATTCATGTACTGTTTGGGAAAAGGTCTTTAACCAAAACTTCAGTTTAACTTATTATCAGAGACGTCACACAGGGAAGAAATCAGTTTCATGTCCAGTTTGTGGGAATTTTTTTTTCTGTGAAATTAGATCTTGTCAGACATAAAAGAAATTATGGGGGAAGACATTTTTTCAGAATGTGGGAAACATTTTACCTAGAAACTAGCTGTTGTTGTACATCCAAGCACTCACACAGGGGAAAAGTAATTTTCCTGTTCAGAATATGGCAAATGTTTCAATGAAAATTGAACTCATTTGACAACAGATTTTTCACAGGGGGGGGCAGTAAAAGTCTAACTAGAAAATTCAGCCCTATTCACAGGAAAGACTTATGCTAAAATAATAATCTTTATTAGAATAATTTAAAAAGAGACAGTAGACTCAGGGCACAACACAAAACAAAGAGTTGGGAAGGATGTTGCAGCCACTCAAGGGTGGTCAAGCCACCAGGTGGCAGCGCCTCCGACCAACCTAGGACAAGACGTCGTTAGCTACAAAAATACTCTTGTTAGAGAGATATACTTATTGGAACTAGAACTATGGATCATGTCACTGTATGGGAATGATAAATCCTCAACCAGAGGATAAGATGATCATACACTTTGTTCAGATATTTCAGTCAGACCGAAACTGATGATGGTGTCACGGTCACGTCTCCATATGTAGCTAACGCAACAAAATACTTAGTAAGGACTTGCGTGTCTTAGTGCAAGAACTACAGAATTTTCTCACTAGGTACACTATTCTTAGGTTTATTGCATCACACTTTTGGTCTCGGGTTATTGCGTCGTACTATAATCTCGACGCGTTTCACCACTTCGTAAATGTGGATCATCAGGAGTGATAGTACTAAATAAGTCGTATAATTTGCAAAGATGAATCACTGTGCTCAAGGTGAAGAGCCAAGTGATGTATATCAAAGTTGTGAGTCCTAGATGCAATATATGCTCATGCTAATGCCTATGAACAAAAGGTAAGACGGCTTCTAGAAAAAGATGCAACAAGCCGAAGTCTCCTTTTGGGGGAAATCGATCCAGTATATAAGCTGAGACCAATCTGATTATCTCACTCTCACAGACTTAAGCATTCCATTTATGCCATTGTCAAAAAGTAGCTTGGAAGTCTGGGAGTCAATCCTAACACTCGTTGGCTAGCACCGAAGGCTATATACGCCTAGAGTCAATCCTCCTAAAGTGCCAAACTGCCCAGTTAGAATCTGTAGGTAAAAGCTGGTCTCTTTAAAGGCCCAATCACCCCAGTCAAAAGGTCAAGAATAGCGAGGTATACAGCATAGATCGTCTCCAGTGAACAATCAACTTGCTGAATACCTTTAAACATATCTTGTCTATATATAACGTATATCGCTGTTTATGTTACCTTCTTGCATGTATCACATGTAGCCGTTGTATAATCCTCCTTCGTAGATCCCTAGTAGAGATGAGCGAGCATACTCGCTAAGGGCAATTACTCAAGCGAGCATTGTTCTTAGCGAGTACCTGCCCGCTCGGGAGCAAAGATTCGGCTGCCGGCGCAGGTGAGTGGTGAGTTGCGGCAGTCAGCAGGGGAGCGGGGGGGGGGAGAGAGGGAGAGAGAGATCTCCCCTCCGTTCCACCCCGCTCTCCCCTGCCGCTCCCCGCCCTCCCCAGGCACCCGAATCTTTTCTTCCGAGCGGGCAGGTACTCACTAAGGACAATGCTCACTCGAGTAATTGCCCTTAGCGAGTATGCTCGCTCATCTCTAATCCCTAGCCTTAGAGTAGCCTTTCATCTGATTGCGTTCTATAATCATTATGACACGTTGTCTCCTTTTGAAACCCCTTTCCTCTTCTTAGAGAAATTAATCCCGCAGTTCTTGCAGATTCCTGCATGAAGATGATACTTTTCCTCTTTCCTGGTGACCGCTCACCGTATCTGTTACCCATAACTCAGAGGAATTAGGAAAATTCCTTTTTTCTGTGTTTATGTGCAGTTTGTTGGCTTTGTACCAAAGAATCGTATAGAAGGCATCTTGTGTTACTCCACATTTTGTCACTTGCAATGACTGTTGTAAACCATTGAATGCATCCAGTAAAGCATATACTGTATATCCGCCATCAGTCTGCGGTCTCTGCTTCAAGCACCAACAGTTTATTATTTTTATATGAAAAATGACGCACTTACAATCTCTCATTTCTCTATATAAATAATGACTAAATCTTTATTTTAATACAAAACCAATCTTCATATGGTTCCGTCACTTTAGTATTTGCACCAAAGCTTAAAGGGGTTGTCCCACGCCGAAACGGGTTTTTTTTTTTTTTCAACCCCCCCCCCCCCCCCCCGTTCGGCGCGAGACAACCCCGATGCAGGGGTTAAAAAAGAACACCGCACAGCGCTTACCTGAATCCCCGCGCTCCGGTGACTTCTTACTTACCGGTTGAAGATGGCCGCCGGGATCTTCTCCCTCCGTGGACCGCAGCTCTTCTGTGCGGTCCATTGCCGATTCCAGCCTCCTGATTGGCTGGAATCGGCACGTGACGGGGCGGAGCTACACGGAGCCCCATTGAGAAGAGAAGAAGACCCGGACTGCGCAAGCGCGTCTAATTTGGCCATTAGACGGCGAAAATTAGACTGCAACCATGGAGACGAGGACGCCAGCAACGGAGCAGGTAAGTGAATAACTTCTGTATGGCTCATAATTAATGCACGATGTACATTACAAAGTGCATTAATATGGCCATACAGAAGTGTATAGACACACTTGCTTTCACGGGACAACCCCTTTAACCCTTTAGTGATGCAGTTTTTGTTGGACCTGAGGACACAACGATTTTGGGGTGATTTTGATATAAGTAAGTCATTACAATATCAAATATAACAAAATGATCATTTATAAATGGAAAATTTTCCTCTTGTAGGGAGGCTCTAGTTCCCTGTTGTACCACCTCTAGCTTGGATATAAGATGTGATACCGGTGGGCATGGAGGCTCTAGTACCCTGTTGTACCGCCTCTAGCTTGGATACAAGATGTGATACAGGTGGGCATGGAGGCTCTAGTACCCTGTTGTACCGCCTCTAGCTTGCATACAAGATGTGATATGGGCAGGCATGATGGTTCTAGTACCTTGTTGTACCACCTCTACCTTGACTACAAGATGTGATATGGACAGACATGGAAGCCTTAGTACCATGTTGTACCGCCTCTAGTTTGGATACAAGATGTGATGTGGATGGATGTGATGACACTCTAGTACCCTGTTGGTCCGCTTCTAGCTTGGATAGAAGATGTGCTACAGGTGGCCTTGGAGGCTCTAGTACCCTGTTGTACCACCTCTAGCTTGGATACAAGATGTGATACGGGCAGGCATGGAGGCTCTAGTACCCTGTTGTACCACCTCTAGCTTGGATACAAGATGTGATACGGGTGGGCATGGAGGCTCTAGTACCCTATTGTACCACCTCTAGCTTGGATACAGGATGTGATACAGGTGGGCATGGAGGCTCTAGTACCCTGTTGTACCACCTCTAGCTTGGATACAAGATGTGATACGGGTGGGCATGGAGGCTCTAGTACCCTATTGTACCACCTCTAGCTTGGATACAAGATGTGATACGGGTGGGCATGGAGGCTCTAGTACCCTATTGTACCACCTCTAGCTTGGATACAAGATGTGATACAGGTGGGCATGGAGGCTCTAGTACCATGTTGTACCGCCTCTAGCTTGGATACAAGATGTGATATGGGCAGGCATGATGGTTCTAGTACCTTGTTGTACCACCTCTACCTTGACTACAAGATGTGATATGGACAGACATGGAAGCCTTAGTACCATGTTGTACCGCCTCTAGTTTGGATACAAGATGTGATGTGGATGGATGTGATGTGGATGTGATGACGCTGTAGTACCCTGTTGGTCCGCTTCTAGCTTGGATAGAAGACGTGCTACAGGTGGCCTTGGAGGCTCTTGTACCCTGTTGTACCACCTCTAGCTTGGATACAAGAAGTGATACGGGCAGGCATGGAGGCTCTAGTATCGAAATTGTACCACCTCTAGCTTGGATACAAGCTGTGATACGGGCAGGCATGGAGGCTCTAGTACCCTATTGTACCACCTCTAGCTTGGATACAAGATGTGATACGGGGGGCATGGAGGCATACAGGTTCTGTATGGTATCCTGCAGCATATTGCTCCACATTTACTGTACCTGAGCCTCTAGATTGTGCAAACTCATAGGCTGTCAAAGTTGATGCCCCAGATGGTCTGATACATGTTCTAGTAGTGATAAATCTAGTGACCGGGTAGCCACGGAAGTGTGACAATGTTGTGGAGGCTTCATGTGACCCCTTTGTGGGTGCAGGCAAGCATTATCCTGCTGGAAAAGGCCTCTTGGAAGCCCTGCCATGGGATCCAACACATGTGGCTGCAGGATGTTCTGCACAGATTGTTGAGCTGTCATTGTGCTTTGCACTACTACTGGGAGTGACCAACTATTGTATGCAATGACCCCCAGACCATCACACCAGCAGTGGGGGCAGTGTGCCACTCCACAGCAAAGACAGGATTGAGGCGCTCACCCTAAGGTCTCCAAACACAAATACAGCCATCGGCCGTTTCCAAACTAAACCTGGATTTGTCACTGAAGACAGCCCAGTTCCGCTCCACAGCAGTCCAGTTTAGTTGTTCATGACACCACAACAAATGGAGATGATGGTGGGTGTCAAAGGCAGTACAACTAAAGGGCACAGTGAAACCAAATGCCCCCCAGCCAAGTGCCTGGAAATGGTCCTGACAGACATAGGGGTCTGTAACACCTGTTTTTGGATAGTGGACAACAAAACAGAGCTGCTTGTGCTTGTACTGTATATATATTTTTGCATTGCTCGGTTCAAAGTTCCATAACTTATTTTTCTTTTTTGATTTTCCCAGCAGTGGAGCTCTGTGAGGGTTTGTCTTTTGTGTGACAAGCTGTAGTTTTTAGTGATCCCATTTTGGGATACATATAGCATTTTGATTACTTTTATTACATTTTTGAGAGAGCTGAATTACCAAAAAAAGCATTTTGGCTCAGTTTTTGAGATTTATTTTTACAGTGTTTGCCCTGCAGGATAAAAAATGGGATCAATTTATTGTATGGGTTATGGATGCAACAATACTAGAGATGAGCGAGCACCAAAATGCTCGGGTGCTCGTTACTCGGGACGAAATTTTCGCGATGCTCGAGGGTTCGTTTCGAATAACGAACCCCATTGTAGTCAATGGGCGACCCGAGCATTTTTGTATATCGCCGATGCTCACTAAGGTTTCCATTTGTGAAAATCTGGGCAATTCAAGAAAGTGATGGGAACGACACAGCAATGGATAGGGCAGGCGAGGGGCTACATGTTGGGCTGCATATCAAGTTCACAGGTCCCACTATTAAGCCACAATAGCGGCAAGTGTGCCCCCCCCCCTCCCAACAACTTTTACTTCTGAAAAGCCCTCATTAGCAATGCATACCTTAGCTAAGCACCACACTACCTCCAACAAAGCACAATCACTGCCTGCATGACACTCTACTGCCACGTCTCCTGGGTTACATGCTGCCCAACCCCCCCCCCCCCGCGCGCGCGCACGACCCAGTGTCCACAGCGCACACCAAAGTGTCCCTGCGCAGCCTTCAGCTGCCCTCATGCCACACCACCCTCATGTCTATTTATAAGTGCGTCTGCCATGAGGAGGACCGCAGGCACACACTGCAGAGAGTTGGCACGGCTAGGCAGCGACCCTCTTTAAAGGGGTGGGGCGATAGCCCACAATGCTGTACAGAAGCAATGAGAAATATAATCCTGTGCCACCGCCATCAGGAGCTGCACACGTGGGCATAGCAATGGGGAACCTATGTGCCACACACTATTTATTCTGTCAAGGTGTCTGCATGCCCCAGTCAGACCGCGGTTTTTTATAAATAGTCACAGGCAGGTACAACTCCGCAATGGGAATTCCGTGTGCACCCACAGCATGGGTGGCTCCCTGGAACCCACTGGCTGTACATAAATGTATCCCATTGCAGTGCCCTGGACAGCAGAGCTAACATCAGATTAAATGCAGGTGGGCTTCGGCCCACACTGCATGCCCCAACCTGACCGGGGTTTTTAATTCATAGACACAGGCAGGTACAACTCCCTATTGTGAAGTCCGTGTGGACCGACAGCATGGGTGGCTCCCTGGAACCCACCAACGGTACATAAATATATCCCATTGCAGTGCCCAGCACAGCTGAGGTAATGTCAGGTTTAATGCAGATAGGCTTCGGCCCACACTGCATGCCCCAGTCAGACTGGGGTTCTTTAGAAGTGGACACATGCAGTTACAACTCCGTGTGGACCAACAGCATGGGTGGCTCCCTGGAACCCACCGGCTGTACATAAATGTATCCCATTGCAGTGCCCTGGACAGCAGAGCTAACGTCAGATTAAATGCAGGTGGGCTTCAGCCCACACTGCATGCCCCAGTCAGACTGGGGTTCTTTATAAGTAGACACAGGCAGGTACAAGTCCCTATTGTGAAGTCCGTGTGGACCGACAGCATGGGAGGGTCCCAGGAAGCCACCGGCGGTACATAAATAAATCCGATTGCATTGCCCAGCACAGCTGAGGTAATGTCATGTTTAATGCAGGTGGGCTTCGGCCCACACTGCATGCCCCAGTCAGACTGGGGTTCTTTAGAAGTGGACACATGCAGTTACAACTCCGTGTGGACCGACAGCATGGGTGGGTGCCAGGAAGCCACCGGCGGTACATAAATATATCCCATTGCAGTGCCCAGCACAGCTGATGTAACGTCAGCTTTAATGCAGGTGGGCAAAAAATTAATTGGATTAAACTGTAGGCGAGGGCCCCCAAAAATTGGTGTGCCAACAGTACTAATGTACGTCAGAAAAATTGCCCATGCCCAACCAAGAGGGCAGGTGAAACCCATTAATCGCTTTGGTTAATGTGGCTTAATTTGTAACTAGGCCTGGAGGCAGCCCAGTTAAAATAAAAATTGGTTCAGGTGCAAGTTTCAACGCTTTAATGAGCATTGAAACGTATAAAAATTGTTTAGAAAAATTATATGACTGAGCCTTGTGGGCCTAAGTAAAATTGCCCGTTCGGCGTGATTACGTCAGGTTTCAGGAGGAGGAGCAGGAGGAGGAGGAGGAATATTATACACAGATTGATGAAGCAGAAATGTCCCCATTTTGGATGGTGAGAGAGAACGATGCTTCCATCCGCGGGTGCAGCCTACATATTGTTTAGGTATCGCTGCTGTCCGCTGGTGGAGAAGAGAAGTCTGGGGAAATCCAGGCTTTGTTTATCTTGATGAGTGTAAGCCTGTCGGCACTGTCGGTTGACAGGCGGGTACGCTTATCCGTGATGATTCCCCCAGCTGCACTAAACACCCTCTCTGACAAGACGCTAGCCGCAGGACAAGCAAGCACCTCCAGGGTATACAGCGCGAGTTCAGGCCACGTGTCCAGCTTCGACACCCAGTAGTTGTAGGGGGCAGAGGCGTCACGGAGGACGGTCGTGCGATCGGCTATGTACTCCCTCACCATCCTTTTACAGTGCTCCCGCCAACTCAGCCTTGACTGGGGAGCGGTGACACAGTCTTGCTGGGGAGCCATAAAGCTGTCAAAGGCCTTAGAGAGTGTTCCCCTGCCTGTGCTGTACATGCTGCCTGATCTCCGCGCCTCCCCTGCTACCTGGCCCTCGGAACTGCGCCTTCTGCCACTAGCGATGTCGGATGGGAATTTTACCATCAGCTTGTCTGCCAGGGTCTTGTGGTATATCATCACTCTCGAACCCCTTTCCTCTTTGGGTATGAGAGTGGAAAGGTTCTCCTATACCGTGGGTCGAGCAGTGTGTACACCCAGTAATCCGTAGTAGCCAGAATGCGTGTAACGCGAGGGTCACGAGAAAGGCATCCTAACATGAAGTCAGCCATGTGTGCCAGGGTACCTGTACGCAACACATGGCTGTCCTCACTAGGAAGATCACTTTCAGCATCCTCCTCCTCCTCAGGCCATACACGCTGAAAGGATGACAGGCAAGCTGCATGGGTACCCTCAGCAGTGGGCCAAGCTGTCTCTTCCCCCTCCTCCTCATCCTCCTCATGCTCCTCCTCCTCCTCCTCAACGCGCTGAAATATAGACAGGAGGGTGCTCTGACTATCCAGCGACATATTGTCTTCCCCCGCCTCTGTTTCCGAGCGCAAAGCGTCTGCCTTTATGCTTTGTAGGGAACTTCTCAAGAGGCATAGCAGAGGAATGGTGACGCTAATGATTGCAGCATCGCCGCTCACCATCTGCGTAGACTCCTCAACGTTTCCAAGGACCTGGCAGATGTCTGCCAACCAGGCCCACACTTCTGTAAAGAATTGAGGAGGCTGACTCCCACTGCGCCGCCCATGTTGGAGTTGGTATTCCACTATAGCTCTACGCTGCTCATAGAGCCTGGCCAACATGTGGAGCGTAGAGTTCCACCGTGTGGGCACGTCGCACAGCAGTCGGTGCACTGGCAGATGAAACCGATGTTGCAGGGTGCGCAGGGTGGCAGCGTCCGTGTGGGACTTGCGGAAATGTGCGCAGAGCCGGCGCACCTTTCCGAGCAGGTCTGACAAGCGTGGGTAGCTTTTCAGAAAGCGCTGAACCACCAAATTAAAGACGTGGGCCAGGCATGGTGTTCTAGATCATATTTTCTCCAGCAGGCTTCGGGGTATTTCTGTAGCTTCCAAATTGTATAGTGCGCACACATCATCGACCAGATCAGACACAAATGCTGGTCTAAACCGGGAGAGTCTCTACCTAAATGTGTAGAGTCTCAGGCTTTTATTATAACACATGATAACCGCCCTTTAATGGGCGTGCAACAGATTACATCAGTAACATATAAGATTCTCATTTGTCGGATCATATAGAACCCCCGCCTCCCTCTCCCCACACCTCTCTCAAGTCCAATGTAGCTTGGACTTTGTCCTAGCTGAAGGAATTTCTGTGTTCGTGACAAGTCATTGTTTGAGAGGTCTCTGTGTTATTTAAGAAGTTTCTGTGTGGGAGCAGGGCTGGGGGAACATCCAAGATGAACACAAGCAATAACATATAACACTGTGATTTAATTCTTTCCTTATGCAGCAGAGTTCCACATTAGGCTGAAGTCATTACAATAGCATAATACATTTTGTTTATACAAATCAATAGACATTTTACACTGACTAATCATCATGTCTATCACAATGGCACGTGCGTGAGGCTGCCGAGCTGCAGAGCCGCCACCAGGTTACGGGCCGTTGTAACACACGACCATGCCCGGTTGGAGGCTCAGCGGCACAAGCCAGCGGTCGGTCTGCTCTATCAGACCCTGCAGCAGTTCGTGGGCCGTGTGCCTCTTCTCTCCTAAGCTGAGTAGTTTCAGCACGGCCTGCTGACGCTTGACCACCGTTGTGCTGCCGTGCCGCGCGACACCGACTGCTGGCGACGTGCTGCTGCTGACACATCTTGATTGCGAGACAGAGGTTGCGGAGGAGGAGGAGGAGGGTGGTTTAGTGGAGGAAGCATACACCGCCGCAGATACCACCACCGAGCTGGGGCCCGCAATTCGGGGGGTGGGTAGGACGTGAGCGGTCCCAGGCTCTGACTCTGTCCCAGCCTCCACTAAATTCACCCAATGTGCCATCAGGGAGATATAGTGGCCCTGCCCGCCTGTGCTTGTCCACGTGTCCGTTGTTAAGTGGACCTTGGCAGTAACCGCGTTGGTGAGGGTGCGTACAATGTTGCGGGAGACGTGGTCGTGCAGGGCTGGGACGGCACATCGGGAAAAGTAGTGGCGACTGGGAACTGAGTAGCGCGGGGCCGCCGCCGCCATCATACCTTTGAAAGCCTCCGTTTCCACAACCCTATACGGCAGCATCTCCAGGCTGATAAATTTGGCTATGTGCACGTTTAACGCTTGAGCGTGCGGGTGCGTGGCGGCGTACTTGCGCTTGCGCTCCAAGACTTGCGCTAGCGTCGGCTGGACGGTGCGCTGAGAGACATTGGTGGATGGGGCCGAGGACAGCGGAGGTGAGGGTGTGGGTGCAGGCCAGGAGACGGTAGTGCCTGTGTCCTGAGAGGGGGGTTGGATCTCAGTGGCAGGTTGGGGCACAGGGGGAGAGGCAGCGGTGCAAACTGGAGGCGGTGAGCGGCCTTCGTCCCACCTTGTGGGGTGCTTGGCCATCATACGTCTGCGCATGCTGGTGGTGGTGAGGCTGGTGGTGGTGGCTCCCCGGCTGATCTTAGCACAGCAAAGGTTGCACACCACTGTTCGTCGGTCGTCTGCACTCTCAGTGAAAAACTGCCAGACCTTTGAGCACCTCGGCCTCTGCAGGGTGGCATGGCGCGAGGGGGCGCTTTGGGAAACAGTTGGTGGATTATTCGGTCTGGCCCTGCCTCTACCCCTGGCCACCGCACTGCCTCTTCCAACCTACCCTGCTGCTGTACTTGCCTCCCCCTCTGAAGACCTGTCCTCAGTAGGCTTAGCAAACCAGGTGGGGTCAGTCACCTCATCGTCCTGCTGCTCTTCCTCCGAATCCTCTGTGCGCTCCTCCCTCGGACTTACTCCAATTACTACTACCTGAGTGATAGACAACTGTGTCTCATCGTCATCGTCCTCCTCACCCACTGAAAGCTCTTGAGACAGTTGCCGAAGTCCCCAGCCTCATGCCCCGGGAACTTTCCAAAGGTTGGGCATCAGTCACGACAAACTCCTCCAGTGGGGCCCGAGAACAGTTCCTGTAAGTCTGCCTGCTCTTCAGAATGTGTCATTTTCATGGAGTGAGGAGGCTGGGAGGAAGGAGGAGCAGCAGCCAGAGGATTCAGAGTTGCAGCAGTGGACGGCGCAGAACTCTGGGTGGTCGATAGATTGCTGGATACACTTTCTGCCATCCACGACAGGACCTGCTCACACTGCTCATTTTCTAATAAAGGTCTACCGCGTGGACCCATTAATTGTGAGATGAATGTGGGGATGCCAGAAACGTGCCTCTCTCCTAATCCCGCAGCAGTCGGCTGCGATACACCAGGATCAGGAGCTTGGCCTGTGCCCGCACCCTGACTTGGGCCTCCGTGTCCTCGCCCGCGTCCACGTTCTCTAGGCCTACCCCGACCCCTCAGCATGCTGTATTACCAGTAGTGCAGAAACAGAACGCTGTAATTAAATGTGCCGCTTATTGGCCTGTGGTTGGAGGCTGACTTCGCTTACAGAACGCACAGCAGAGGCAGGAAAGAATTTTGCGCAAGCCTGCTGTAACACTTAGCTGGCCGCGTATGAATTAGGACAACTACCCCCAGCAGAGACGCAGTACAGTCAGGACGGTCACAGGCAGCCCAAATAGATTTTTTTTCCCAAATTTTTTTGGAAAAGCCCACTGCCTATATAGACTGTATATGTCTTTCACTGTCCCTGCCTCACCACCACTACTGGCCCTGGACTATGTAAAATTACTGCAGACTGTTTCACTCTGGACAGGATGACAGCGGTGATGTAAGAGGCAACGCAGAGCCAGGAAAAAATTTTGCGCAAGCCTGCTGTAACACTTAGCTGGCTGCATATTAATTAGGACTACTACCCCCAGCAGAGACGCAGTACACTCAGGACGGTCACAGGCAGCCCAAATAGATTTTTTTTCCCAAATTTTTTGGGAAAAGCCCACTGCCTATATAGACTGGATATGTCTTTCACTGTCCCTGCCTCACCACCACTACTGGCCCTGGACTATGTAAAATTACTGCAGGACGCAATGCTCTGGACGCAATGCTCTGCACGGCCGATATACAAAAAAAATTAAAAATGTGCAACACTGCTAAAAGCAGCCTCAACAGTACTGCACACGGTCAGATGTGGCCCTAAGAAGGACCGTTGGGGTTCTTGAAGCCTAAAATAACTCCTAACGCTCTCCCTATAGCAGCTCCGGCACCAGCAGCACTGTCCCTGATCTCTGTCAGAATGCATCTGTGGCGAGCCGCGGGAGGGGCCGATTTATATACTCGGGTGACACCTGATCTCGCCAGCCACTCACTGCAGGGGGGTGGTATAGGGCTTGAACGACGCAGGGGGAAGTTGTAATGCCTTCCCTGTCTTTCTATTGGCCAGAAAAGCGCGGTAACGTCTCAGAGATGAAAGTGAAAGTAACTCGAACATCGCGTGGTGCTCGCCTCTAGTAACGAGCATCTCGAACACGCTAATACTCGAACGAGCATCAAGCTCGGACGAGTACGCTCGCTCATCTCTAAACAATACCCAACGTGTTTGTTTGTCATCTACATTTTTTTAAAGAAAGAAGGGAAACTGCACCAATAATTCTTACTTTATCACTAGTTTTAGGGGATTTTTTTTCTTTTTTTTATGTACCTGTAGTTGAACCTATGATCGCTTTGATTATCACTGAAAGGACCACTAACACAAATATAACTTTTATTTATTCAGATTAAAAATGGCGCATCCACGTATAGATTAAGAACACGGTTGAGGTAATATATTAGATAGTCATGGATGATATATTTCTATGTTACACTCAACTTATTATAAATAATTGATATCTGTTAATCTTTTTTAATATTATAGCACCACTCTATCTACAGGCCACAACTAACAAGCAAACTACCGTGTTTCCCCGAAAATAAGACAGTGTCTTATATTAATTTTTGTTCAAAAAAGGTTTAACTTTTTTACATGTATAGCTGCCTGGACACTATTTAAATTGACTTTTTAAATTAACTGTTGGCAGGGCTTAATTTTGGAGTAGGGCTTATATTTCAAGCATCCTCAAAAAGCCTAAAAAATAATTTTGCATCCTCAAAAATTCTGGAAAATCATGCTATGTCTTATTTTCAGGGAAACGGTAGTGACAGGGTATTTTTCAGTCTCTGATTTTATAGTGACTGAGGCACATAATGTAATCTGCCACAAACTAGCTTGTATCACCTGACATGGAGAAATTATTATCATCCGTCTCAATGACTCTAGGATAATGTAAAGACAGAGGATAAGGGATCCTTTAGACAATTTATTAACAAGTTGTGATCAATGTGACCGCAATAATATGCTCAGATTACTAAGGGGTTAATTTTCCCTGTGACAGATGTAGTTGCACTTTATATGTTCAGATAACTTAAGGAATAAATTCTCCACAAATAGCATTTTGACTTAATTTTTTAGGGTGTATTTTACGATTTGTGCCATTCAAGATCAATCATGTATTCAGTTAATTCTACAGGTTGTTATGATACCAAATATGTGTTTTTGTTTTTTTAATTATTATTTTTTTATATATAAAAAGGAGAAAGTGTGCAAAAAGTTTTTTTGTGTATTTTCTTTACACTTTATTTAATTGTTTTTAAAAATTTTTATGTCCATGTAGGGGACTTGAACCATAACAACTATGACTCCTATGATAATACATTGCACTACTTTTGAACTGCAACGCAATATTGATCACAATAACGATCACAGGCCATAGCAGTCCTGGACACCAGTGTATGGCATCTATCTGCCATGCAACCTATCTGTGATTACATCACGTAGTACTGATGACATCACAGAGGGAGCTAACTACCACCCTGCTGGGATGTAAACCTATGTTCTGTTGCGTTAAGGGGTTAAACTGACTAACACTGGTTAAGGCAAAATTAACAGTGGCTTTATCCCCCTCACTGGTCCTGAAGCTGAATAGAAAAAATGGCAGCCCAGCAATACACTCCAAAAGCCTCTCTATGCCAGTTAGTTAGAGGCCAACAGTCACTGGGCACAAGGAAGGGGCAAGCCCAGACAATGGCAGAAGCACCCCCTAAGTGTCAACTGAAAAAGAAGGACTCAAAAGAAAACTACCACTTGCATTGAGACTAAGGAGTCCAATAAGGGGAGGTCGGATCCATGAGGGGAGGTGAAAATACTCACCTAAGTCCTCTCCGATGTCCCGGGACCCGAAGTCCCCGTCTGAGCATGTGCGCCCGATGTCAATCATCGGGCGCGTGCACAGAGGGGCTCGAGCCCCGGGAAATTTAAAATCCCTCTGCTCCTGGCTGCCATGTGTAGCCAGGAGCAGAGAGATTATACCGAGGACATGATCACTGTTATCCAATGGATAGCAGTGATCATGTAAAGTAAAAAAAAAGTGTAAAAAGTGAAAAAAAAAGTGTAAAGAGTAAAAAAAAAAGTTTAAAAAAAGAAAAAAAAAGTTAAAAACACTTACATCTCATCTCCCCTCACGGATCATATCCGTGAGGGAGGATGAAACGACGTACCTAACGCCCCCGGATTTATCCGCGGACCTTACCCCAGCTTCTGCGCACGCGCTCGTCGCCACAATGGCAGGCGCAGCGCAAAGGCTATGGATTGCCAGGATAATTTAAAATCTCCCTGCTCCTGGCTACAAAACTTAGCCGAGGGCCAGGAGATTTCAGGGGGGGGGGGGGCCGCGGTGAGCGGTTTCTGATCACGTGTTCGCCATTATCCAATGGATAATAGTGATCACGTAAAAGTAAAAAAAAGGAGAAGGTTCATCTCCCCTCACCGATGCGATCGGTGAGAGGAGATGAAACTTTTTACCGGAGGCCTCCGTATTTGCACCCCGACGCAATCTTCCTCCATGAACTTTCCCGGATTCTGCGCATGCAACCGCCGGCAAAATGCCGCACACATGCGCAGGAGGCGGGGAGCCCAGGAAATTTAAAATCTCCTTACTCCCAGCGACCAACGGTCGCCGAGAGCCTGGAGCAGTGACGGGTGGCCTCGTTGAGCGGTCCCCGGTCACGTGATAAAAAAGTAGCAATCTAACAGGTCGGTCTCACATGACCGGATAGGAATTACGGATTCCGCATGTGTCTGATCTGCGGTAATACGCAGATCAATCGCATTGGATTACACAATTCCGCTCACATTAGTGGGTTGGAATTGTGTAATCCACTCGCAGAAAAGAGAACGCAGCAGGTTCTATTTTACCTCGGATATCCGCAACGTAGAGCCCATTGTGCTCCATGGTCGCGGATATACCCGCAGCCCATACGCAACTACATTGTGTACGGGCTAAGCGACGGTGCGGGAAATACAAACAAAAAAAAGTGTACTGCGAATGACCGTGTGAGTAGGCAGTTATGCGCAGTACATTACGTGGCCGTATGCAGAATCACAGCCGGGCTCACAGCTGGGATCCTCTGCAGGCCTCCGCAAGCGGATTCCACCTACGGCTGCGTGAACCCGGCGCTATTCAGACCGCTACCTGTAATACGCAATTTACAAGAAGCCCCGGGAACGCTCGCCTTCCTGCAATTCCAGGAGCACCTTGTTGAGCGTCTTCTGTGCGAGACCGCCGCACCTCATCAAGCTTACGGAGACTCACAGAGCGTCACTTTTTACACCCCATCCCTGCTGCTGAGGTCACGAAATACCCCCAAAAAGCATGAGAGGAGGGGGGATACCGGTTTTATTGCCCCATGTACCCATCCCAACCAGCCTCCGTAATTACGCCTTTCTTCGGAAATACTACACAGTTCACATTATTACTTTTATCTAAGATTTGGGGAACGCCGAAAAGGGCGCGGAGGGGGAAGGGGGGGTTGAGGTGTCAATGTTTATTCCGTACAAATGAGCAATGGGGCCTGGAATTTATTCTGTTGTGCCCTGCAATCCAACGGGTGTTCCCTGCATTACAGGCCTTGCCATGGGTCCTTTAAGTAGATGAGGGCCACAAGGGGTACGTTTTTGAACACGGGACAAACGGGGGTATCCATTTTGGGGTGAACGTCTTCATTCCTATGTACACTGTACAAAAAAAACAGTTTTTAAATTGACCAAATTGACCAAAAAATGAAAATGGTAATTTTTTCCTTCTGCTTTGCTTAGATTTATTCAAATACTGTGGGGTCAAAATACGCAGTACACCCCTAGATGAATTTGTTAAGGGGTCTAGTTTTTAAAATGGGGTCATTTGTGGGGTTCTTTATCGTTTTGGACGCTCAATGGCTCTACAAGTGGGCAATGGGGCCTGGAATTTATTCCGTTGTACCCTGAAATCCAACGGGTGTTCCTTCCATTATAGGCCTAGCCATGTGTCCTTTAAGTAGATTAGGGCCACAACGGGTATGTTTCTGAACACGGGACAAACAGGGGTATCCATTTTGGGGTGAAAGTCTTCATTCCTATGTGTGCTGTACAAAAAAAACAGTTTTTTAAATTGATACAACTGCCAAAAAAATGAAAATTGTAATTTTTTTCCTACTGCTTTGCTTAGATTTATTCAAAAATTGTAGGGTAAAAATACACAGTACACCCCTAGATGAACACGTTAAGGGGTCTAGTTTGTTGTGGTTCTCTGTCGTTTTGGCCGCTCAAGGGCTCTGGGGTCTAAATCACAAGTGGGCAATGGGGCCTAAATCACCTTCATGCTAAATTTCTGTTCTGAAAGCCATCGACTACTCCTTTCATTTTGGGCCCTGTTGTGCATCCAGACATTAGATTAGGGCCACAATGGGTATGTCTCTGAACATGGGAGAAACAGGGGTATCCATTTTGGGGTGCAAGTCTACATTCATGTGTGTGCTGTACAAAAAAAACCAGTTTTTAAAACGACAGAATTGCCAAAAAAAACGAAAATCAAATTTTTTTCCTTTTGCTTTGCTTGAATTCATTCAAAAACTGTGGGGTCAAAATGGGCAGTACACCCCTAGATAAATTCGCTAAGGGGTCTAGTTTTCAAAATGGGGTCACTTGTGGGGGTTCTCTTTGGTTTTGGCTGCTCAATGGCTCTACAAACGTGCTATGGGGCCTAAAACGCCTTCAAGCAAAATTTATGTGCTGAAAGACACCGACTGCTCCTTACATTTTGGGCCCCGTTGTGCAGCCACACATAAGATTAGGGCCACAATGGGTATGTCTCTGAACACGGGAGAAACAGGGGGATCCATTTTGGCGTGTAAATCCTCATTTTCATGGGCACTATAGGAAAAAAATATGTCTTTAAAATGACATATTTGCAAAAATATGAAATTTAATTTTTTCTCCTCTAAATTGAATTAATTCCTGAAAAAAACTGGTGGGGTCAAAATCCTCCTGACCCCCTCAGTGGATACATTAAGGGGTGTAGTTTTTAAAATGGGGTCATTTGTGGGGGTATCTATTATTCTGACACTAATGAGCCTTTGCAAACTTGGCTTGGTGCAGGAAAACAAAGTGTTCCTCAAAATGCTGAAAAGTAATGTTAAATTTGTACGCCCTATAAATGGTTAAAAAAAACTAAAGTTTTTCAAGTGTGCATTCAGAATAAAGTAAACAGATGGAAATACATATCTTATCAAAAATTTGTACAGTATGTTTGGACATATTTGAGATATTACAGTTGAAAATGTGAAAAAAAAAGACAATTTTTTCAAAATTTTCCCAATATTGGTACTTTTAATAAATATACACAAATTATATCAGTCTTATTACAACCAAAATGAAGTACAACAGGTGGCAAAAAAAACAAGGTTAGAATCACTTGGATATGCAAAGCCTTTACGGAGTTATGATATGTTAAGTGACACATGTCAGATTTCCCAAATTTGGCTCCGTCACTAAGGCGCAAACAGGCTTCGTCACTAAGGGGTTAAAGCTGAACACCCGCTTGCAGCGTTACTCCGAGGACGCGGCTGCGGAGGAGCACTAACTGCAATTTCAGACAACAGAAGTAATCTTCAGAACAACAGCAAGGCGGAGTCCTGCACACACTGATCACCCCAGGTCATGTGATCACTGACTCCTCCCACACATGTGACCGATCACATGATAGTGACCTCATCACAGGTCCTGCAAGCAGACGGCTGCTGCCTGGCTCTGCAGGTGGAGGTATGTGTGTCCCTCATGTCAGGCCACTGGGAGTGGGGGGGGGATTATTAACCATTTTGTTACCTGAGGCTTTGGACATTTTACACCCCTGGTAACTAGGAAAATTAAAGCTTTTGACTTCTACAAATAATATCAAAATCACAAAATAAAAAATGCCCCCCCCCCCACCTCGCCCCCCCAGACCATCTGCCTGCACCCAGCACATAGTCAGCACTAAAGACATGTAATCCTGCCTCGAACTGTACTGATTACTCATTAACCCCTTATAGCCTGGTGTTCACGCTCTACATTCTCCATGCACAGACAGCTGTTTCGGGGTGATTGCCCCCCATCATGTCCAGCAGGTTTCTGGCATCTTCCATTTGCATATTTCCAAGAGGAGCATGGATGGCCTTATAAGTCCCCTTACACACCTTCTAGGTGCTCTCCCTAAGGAGAAAGAATACCCTTCTTGACCGTTGTGTGCTCAAAAACACAAATTGAGGTAATTGCATTAAAAATATATACTGCACATTGCGAAGAGTCAGTAGACGACCGAAGTGTTTGTGTCATGAATTGTATGCTGTGTATATAACTATAACTTAACATCCTCATCATCCTCTTCACCTTTCTTCTCTTCCTCTTTTACTTCCTCTTCATCCTTTCTCTGCTTGCTCTTCCTTTTCTTCTCCTTCTCTTCATTCTCCTCCTCTTCCTTTCCATCCCCTTATTCTTCCTCCTCTCTTTGTTCCTAATCATCCTCTTCCTCATCCTCCTCGTTCTCTTCTTCCTCCTCTTTTTCTTCATGTTTATAATCATTCACTTTTTCCTCCTCTATCTTTTATTCCTCGTCTTCCTTTTCCTACTTATCTTCTTCGTCTTTGTCCTCTTTTCCCTCTTCCTCTTCCCCCTCTACCTCCTCTTTCTCATCTTCATCCTTTTCCTCTTTCACCTCCTCTTCCTCATCTTTATCTTCATCCTTTTATTCCTCTTCCTCCTCTTCCTCTTTATCCATGGTCTTCTTTTCCTCTTTAACCAATTCCTCATCTTCCTCTATCTCTTCCTCTCTTCCTTTTTTTCCTCTTTCTCCTCTTCCTTCCATTACTGTGTATTTTGTGTGGTTTTAAATCGTCTTACCATTCATGTCCCCACAATAAAGGACCTTCCTTTATCCCCACTTTTTTCTCTTCCTCTTCTTAGAATTCATATTTCCCTTCTTCCTCCTCATCCTTTTCTTCTCCTTACTAATCTTCCACCTCTTTTCTTTATTTTCCTCCTATTCCTCTTCCTCCACTTCTACTTTCTCCCCTTTCTCCTTTTCCAACTCTTACTTTTATAATCCTTCCTTCTCTTGCTCTTCATCGGCTTCCTATTTCTTATTTTATTTCATATTGTGTGATTTTAAATTGTCTTATTCAGTTCCCTGGATTTCAATTTTCCCCTCTTTCATTTCTTCCTTTTCTGCTTTCTCCTGTTCATCTTGATCCTCTTCATATCTCTGCCCTTTTTCCTGTTCTTCCTTCTCCTCTCACCTCTTACTCTTCCTGCTCCTCTTCAAGCTTCTCCTTCTCCTCTCACCTCTTACTCTTCTTGCTCCTCTTCCAGCTTCTCCTCCTCCTCTTCATCTTTCTCCTCTTCCTCCATTTCCTTCTCTTCATTTTCCTCATCTTTGTCCTCCACTTTTTGTTTATCCTTTTCCTCCTTTTTCACTTTACCCTCTTCCTCTTCTTTCACTTCCACTTCCTCCTACTCCTCCTCCTCCACTGAGTTATCCACTGAGTTCTCTTATTCCTCTTATTTATTTTCCTCCTCTTCCAGTTCATTCACTTCCTATGCCTCTCCATCCTCCTCCTCTTCCTGTTCATTCACTTCCTATTCCTCTCCTCCTCCTCTTCCTTTTGCTCATCTGCCTTTCTTTCTTCATCCTCTTATTCTTCATGTTCTTCCTTTAATATCTCTCCCTCCTCTTTCTCGTCTTCATTGATTTCCTTTTCCTTTTTGATATTTTGTGTGGTTTTAAATTGTCATTTCATTTATACAATTTAGGATCCTCATTTTCCTCTTCCTTCTCTTTTTTTGTTCCCTCTTCTTTTCCTCATTTTCATCTTCCTCATCTTCTTATTTATCCCCTTGCTTCTCTTCATATTCTTTGTTCTTCTATTCCTCTACCTCCTCCTCTTACTCTACTTTCGCTTTCCTTCCTCCTTTTTGTCTTCCTCTGTTTCTTCTTCATACTCTTCCTCTTTCATCTTCCTTATAGCTCTTCCTACTTCCTCTTCCTCTATTCTTTTTTTCCTGTATTTGGTGTAGTTTAAAATTCTCCTTAATTCCTGTATCTACAATTTAGGATACTCATTTTCCTCTTGATCCTCTTCATTTTCTTCTACTTCCTCTTCCTCCTAACTTCAATTTCCTCTTCATATTTCTCGTTTTCCTCTTCCTATTCTTTCTCCTTTTCTAGCTCCTCCTCTTCTTCCTCTTTTTCTTCCTTGCTTTTACTCCATATTCTTCCTCCCCTTCCATTTCACCACTTTCCTCTTCTTTCTCCTCCTTCCCATTCTTCCACTTCCTCCTCTTCTTTTTCCGTCTTGTTCTCTTCATCTACTTCCTATTCCTTTTTTCCTCTTTCTTTTCTTCCTCTTCATATTCTTCCTCCTACTTCTTTTATGCTTCTGCATCTTTTTTCCTCATTCTCTCCAGTCAGGTCTCTACAATATAGAATCTTCCTTTTTCTTTTCCCCTTTTTCCTCTTCCTCTTCTTCTTTCTTCTCCTGTAACTCTTTGTCCTCTTCAATTTCTTCCCATTCCTCCCTTTTTCCATTCCTTCTTTTACTTGCCATTTTGTGTGGTTTTAAATTGTCTTTTCATTCAGGTCCCTACAATTCAGGATCCTCTGTTGTTCTAGACTATATGAGATAATTTTCCTGATTGAATCGTGAAAGATGGAGAAGGACAGAAACAAGATGGCGGAAAGTGTATTAAATTTCACTTTAGAGATACTCTTCCAGCTTACTGGAGAGGTGAGAGATTCTGATGATGTCACATTACATCATTCTTATCTATGGTAATAACAGATGATGTCCCTGGAGAGGTGAGAGATTAAATGGTGTCACATTACAAAATTCTTATCTATGGTAACAACAGATTATATGACTGGAGAAGGGTGAGATTCTGATGATGTCACATTACATCATGCTTATCTATGGTAATAATAGATGATATCACTGGAGAGGGGAGAGATTCTGATGATGTCAAATTACATAATTCTTATCTATGGTAGTAACAGATGATGTCACTGGAGAGTCGAGAGATTCTGATGATGTCACATTACATCATTCTTATCTATGGTAAAAATAGATGATATCACTGAAGAGCTGAGAGATTCTGATGATGTCACATTACATCATTCTTATCTATGGTAATAACAGATGATATCACTGGAGTGGAGAGAGATTCTGATGATTTCACATTACATCATTCTTATCTATGGTAATAAGAGATGATATCACTGGAGAGGGGAGAGATTCTGATGATGTCACATTACATCATTCTTATCTATGGTAATAATAGATGATATCACTGGAGAGGGGAGAGATTTTGATGATGTCACATTACATCATTCTTATCTATGGTAATAACAGATGATATCACTGGAGTGGGGAGAGAGTCTGATGATTTCACATTACATCATTCTTATGTGCAGTAATAACATGATATAACTGAAGAAGTGAGAGATTCTGATGATGTCAAAGGACATTATTATTATCTGTGGTAGCAACAGATGATGTCACTGAAGAGGGGAGATATTATGATGATGTCACATAACATTCTTATTAGAGTTGAGCGAACGTACTCTGCCGAGCTTGATGCTTGTTCGAGTATTAGCGTACTCGATGGTGCTCATTACTCGAACGATCATCAAGCTGTGTTCGACCCCGCCCCAGTTTTGGCCCCTCCCCAGCGCACGTCATGGGCAAATTTTGAGAGAGAGAGATCTACAGTGATTTTTATTACAAAGGAATCCAAGACAGATAAAATGTATGCAGCACATGCCATTGGAAAACACATTTCTGGGTAAATGCTGCTCTATATGGAAAAAGAGTTACAATAGTACACTTATATCCCCATGGATGGCTAGGATTAGTTTATATGGTAAAATATTGGTGACAGATTCTCTTTAACGTCTCCCTATATTCAGGATTACACAGTAATGAAGAAGACCTCTAGAGATGGCTGTTGGGCCCCTGTGTGTGATGGATGGGGAAGACCGCTGAACCCAATCCTGGAGCCCCCACCGCACCCCCTGATACATGAGGACATCAATGTACAGAAGATTCTAGAACTCACCAACAAGATGATTGAGCTGCTGACTGGAGAGGTGACGCTGCAGGGAATGCTGGGACATTATACAGTAACAGCACTGGGGGCTTCTGGGTGATGACTGTATATTGTGTTGTCAGGTTCCTATAAGGTGTCAGGATGTCGCTGTCTATTTCTCCATGGAGGAGTGGGAGTATTTAGAAAGACACAAGGATCTGTACAAGGACCCCATGATGGAGACCCGCCAGCCGCTCCCATCACCAGGTAATAGACAGGACTAAATCCACGGGGACTTTATTATCTGTATATAAAGAATGACTTCAGTGTCCGTCTGTGTTTCCTGCAGTTCCATCCAGTAAGAGAAGAACCCCAGAGAGATGTCCCCGTCCTCTTCTTCCACAGGACCATCAGGTAGATGGAGATGTCCCTCTGATCAGTTGAAGGCTGTGAAGCTCTTGTCTTCAGTCTTATTAGATGTCTTCTCCTTGTGTGATGAGGCCGGTGGAGATGGCAGGATTTCCGCTGACCAGAGACATTACATCTTGTCTGGATCTTCTCCCAGTTTTCTGACGGTGGAGACTGCTGGTGGGAATAAGGAGCCAACAGGTTGGATTTATATCTATCTGCTCCTTTATTTCCCCAAGACAAGCAGTGGATGTGTCTGGTAGACGCTGATCTCCTCCACTGAGACAACGTGCAGCGTGTCTAGCCATGCCGGATATACATGTGTATGAGGTTCCTGAGGGGTCATTGATCCGCCATGTAATATCTATGTCCGGCTTCTAGACTGGCAGCTATGTGGCTCAGATAACTACTCCTGTCAGGTCATTATGTCATAAAACATTCCACACGACTTCTCCAACCGTCTGCTGACTTCTACAATATTTGTCTCACAGCTTTTGTATCTGGATGAAGATCTGACCGATATTAATATTACAGAGATAAATGTGAGGGGCGATCAGCTGTGTAAAGAGGAGATTTCTACAGATAACCATGCAGGTGGGTATTAACCACTAAATATAGCAGAGAAGAGTTACAGTGTCACATCCATCCTGTGCACAATGCACATCGTGCCCAGAAGACGCAAGGTTGTGTCCATACCTGACAAATGGAAAACTGACCCTGCTCACAACCAGGAAAGGTCCCTACCTGAAAGCAGATGTTGGGTGCACTGTTCAGACACAATCCTCTGTGTCTGGCAGGCATGGGCACCGTCCTGCTTTCCCAGTTTACTGAACTTTCATTTATTCTCTTCCAGCACTCCTAGAGTAAATTGTTTCTGGGCCTCCTGCTCAGCTGATGCACCTTTTCTAATCACCTCCCTATATAGCTGCCCTGAGCCTTTCGAACAGTGCTGTAGTGTTGTTGTGTGATTTGTGTCCATAACTCCATGTTTAGCCGCTGCTCCAGCAGTTACCTTCCTACCTTGCTTTCTGCTCGTGTTCTGTGTCCTCCGTTTGTGTATCCAGCTCTCTGTTATCCTTGTGAGTCTGGTTCTCTGTTTATCCTTGTCAGCCTGTATCTCCTATGTTTCTGTATACCCTGGTATTGTTCTGTCGTTCGTTTTATAGGTTTTCTGTCCCATCAGGGTCAGTCAGCGCCTAGAAGAAGATCATGGGGTCCTCCTTATTGGGACAAGTGCTTCGCTTATAGGCAGGGGTTTCCCCCTCCTTTTATCAGATTAGGATACCTTCCCTAGTTTCCATCTGCGTACAGGGCTCATACGTCCGGTATCTTACCTCCCACGCTGGGGTCAGCTGTCCACTAGATCATCACCTACCCGGTCAAGTGACACAGTGGTTCCACATCCACAGTCGTTACAGCAGACAGACTGCTCTGAAAAGTGTGAACCTCCTGAATGTCTCTTGGCCTGCTACCTGACCCTAACCAAGTGAAGACCAAACCACGGCATAAGTAGCCCAGAATATGGTATGTGGAGACATAGTCCTAGATAACAGATTACAGAATGTGGAGACCTAGAACCAGATCCCAGATAACAGAATGCGGATCGTGGAAACATAGACCCAGATAACAGAATGCAGAATGTGGAGACATAGATCCACATACCAGAATATAGAACGAGGAGACATAGGTCCAGATACCGGAATATAGAACCTGGAGACATAGACCCAAAAAACAGAAAAAAAAAGAATGTGGAGACATCGACCCAGATACCAGAATATAGGACTTGGAGACAAAGACCCAAAAACCGGAATAAAGAACATGGAGACATAGAACCAAATAAAAGAATACAAAACATGGAGACAAAGACCCAGATAGCAGAATCCAGAACGAAGAGATATAGACCCAGATAACAGAATCCAGAAAGTGGGGACATAGACCCAGGTAAAAGATTACAGGACACGGGGACATAGATGCAGATAACAGAATACAGAACATGGAGTCATAGATCCAGATAACAGAATATAGAATGTGGATTCATACAACGGTTTATCACAATAATGGAAACACCTTGGATTTAAAGGGCTTGTAGTAATACATGTTATGTGGTTGTATGTTGGGAAAACAAAGCAAAAATTTAAATGTTGCATTTCTGAACATGTGGGAGACATTGAAAACAAAAGGGACAAAATGATGCCCAACCACATGTGGTTTCCACATAAAGGATGTTTCTGATAATTGGACTACATATGAGTATCATAGATTATCAGATGGAATGTTCTACGGTCATATGTTAATGTTGCAATTTTATAATAGAAACACAAGTAATTAGTAGGAAATTATAGTACCAGTGTTTCTGGTGGCACAATGCACCACACAGCTCTGCTACATGCATGTCACACACACACACAGCTTTGCTACATTGCTTTCGCATATGAGCTGCATGTGATTTACGAACTTTAGCAGCTCATTGAGGAGACGTGTTGGTTTATAGATTTCACATATCTGCTGCACGAGATTTACAAATTCACCTGGTGGCTGAGGTGAAATCATGGATTGTCGCTGTGTCATGTAAGCTGCATTAGCTTCACGGTGGCGTGGAACCCTCTGTGGTGATATATTTGCACGACAGCAATGGTTAACATTGGACAACGGTTGATGATGAAGGCTCGACTGGTGTTGGCGGCACTAGCACTTGTGATGACATGATATCACGTTCAGGGGACTATGAAGATCATGGGGAAGGACTATTCTTCAATCTTGTTGGTCAGTATGCACTGCCAGCTATGTATGTGAACATTTGTGAGGTGTCATTTATTGGAGTCTCCACACGGGTGTGCAGCTGTCCCACAACAAGCAACAAATTGTCAGACTGAGTACTGCTGTTCCATAACAATTTAAGCTACGCAGGTTTTGGGGGGATGTAGTCTGAACACAGGTAAAGACCTGTAGCCTTGTTATGCAGGTCAAGGGTTAATGCACCATGTGCAGAGACTGCTGGTCTGTCTTTGCTGCATGGATGCATGCTGGATTAGTCATAACTGGGAGTAGGGTGGAGATGTAGTTTTCTATTCACTCTGCCAGTTTTCAGGTGCAGAGGGGCTTTATATTCTCAACGCTCCTGTTGATCAGTGCTGCTTATTTCGTTCCATAGTGAAGAACTTAGAGTTTGGAGCTCTCCTGTGCTGCATGTTTTTCTACATGCAGATATGTTGCTGCAGGATTCTTTTCAGTTGTATTTTTGCTTTTCATTTCTATTTTGCTTAGCTGTTCAGTTCATCTCTCCAGGGGTCCCTTCAGGGACAGTCACGGCCCAGGCTGAAGACCGTGGGGCCGTCCCTATCGAGGTGAATACTCCGCTTCTAGACAGGGATCGTTCACCTCCCCTGCTAGGTTAGGGCCAGACTTCCTTCTCCCTGGAGTGGTGCTACCGTTCAGCATAGCTTGGTATACAGCTATTTTCTACCGTGTGTATGTTCCTTCTCGCCATGCTGAGTGTTGTACTCTGGTGTTACACAGGCCTTACATCTGGATTATGTACTTCAGTTGTGGTGCGTACTGTTCTTCAGTGCATAAGTCTGTCGGCTAGTAGTGAAAATCACGCTGCGTTCGTGCTGAGCGAGGAGCTCGTGTGCTGCACAGATGTGAAAATGTCTCCACATTCTGCATTTTGTTATCTGGGTCTGTTTCCACTATCCGCATTCTATTATCTGGGTCTATGTCTCCACATTCTGCATTCTGTAATCTGTGTTTATGTTTCCACGTTCTGTAATCTGTTATCTAGGACTATGTCTCCACATACTGTATTCTGGGCTACTTATGCTGTGGTTTAGTCTTCTCTTTTACCCCCTGCTAGGGTCAGGTAGCAGGCCGAGAGACATTCAGCAGGTTCACACTTTTCAGAGCGGTCTGTTTGCTGTAATGACAGTGGATGTGGAACCACTGTGTCAACCTATCGGGTAGGTGATGGTCCAGCAGGGGTTTGTGGGGGATGTAATCCGCCCATAATCCCTCATTCAGTGCACAAAGAGAATGAAGCACCTGTGATGAGATCATCGTCATGTGATCAGGGGGCGAAGCTAAGAGCATGTAACTGATTACAGGGGGTGGAGCTAAGAGCCTGTAACTGATTACATGTTGGTGACATCATTACAGGCACTGTTAAGATCTGCATATAACTCACACATCAGACGCGGACTGATTGACAAGTGGTGTTAGCACTTTGATTCTGAAATATTGTAAATATTCTGCATAGTAGTTGATTCTACCATGCATGTTTTCAGCTATACTTTTATGGTATATCTAAAAAGATCATTAATATTATTTCTTTATTTTAAGTCCTCTTTGCTTGTTTTTTTCAGTTTTGTTTTGATTTTTCTCTTTTTTTTGTCTCTTACTACTTAGGTTTATTAGGGATATATAGGGTGAGGTTCCAAAACAAGGTCACCCTTTTCAGGGAGAGTGCTTTATATCGTCAGTGGACACCATAGGGTACTACAGGATTTTATTAGGGCTCTCCCCCTTTCAATATATACTTTTTTGTATATTTTTTCTATTCCTTCTCTATTGGATATCTTTTTAAATTATTTAATAAAAGTTAGGTTTTACCCTGATAATCTATAGCAGTGACTTCCGTGATTCATGATTAATTTTGCTGTATGATCTTCGTTCCAAGGGATTGTTGTTTTTTGGATTCTGTGATATATTGTTCACAAATAATAAAATTAGTTTTATTCTTGGCAGATGATGGTAATGGGAGCTCAGAGAGATGCCTGATTTCTGCAGATTGTAAAGTGGAAGATTGTGATATGCCACAAGATACATATGAAGAACCTGCCATTTTCCCAGATATCCCACAAGATGCATATGAAGAACCTGCCATTTTCCCAGATATCCCCTTAGTCCTTCTCAGCAAAGATCTGTCATCTAATTCTCTTATACAGGGCCCATCTTTTGATTCATCACAGACTGATAAGCAGAAGAAAAGTCACAGAAGGGAAGAACACCAAAAAGCTCACACAGGGGAGAAAGCATATTCATGTTCAGAATGTGGGAAATGTTTCACTGGGAAGTCAAATCTTGTTAAACATCAGAGAACTCACACAGGAGAGAAGCCGTATTCATGTCCAGAATGTGGCAAATGTTTTACTGTGAAATCAAATCTTGCTAAACATCGGATAACTCACACAGGACAGAAGCCATATTCATGTTCAGAATGTGGGAAATGCTTTCTAAATAAATCTGATCTAGCTAACCATCGGAGAATTCACACGGGGGAAAAACCATTTTCCTGCTCAGAATGTGGGAAATGTTTTACTCAGAAACCACATCTTATTGTACATCAACGTCGTCACACAGGGAAGGAGCCATTTTCATGTTCAGAATGTGGGGAACGGTTTAGTGTGAAATCACATCTTGTTGTACATCACAGATTTCACACAGGGGAGAGGCCATTTTCATGTTCAGAATGTGGGAAAAGCTTTACTGTGAAATCACATCTTGTTATACATCAGAGAAGTCACACAGGAGAAAAGCCATTTTCATGTTCTGAATGTGGGAAACGTTTTATTGTGAGATCAGATCTTGCTAGACATCAGAGAATTCACACAGGGCAGAAGCCATTTTTATGTTCAGAATGTGGGAAATGTTTTACTCTAAAATCAACTCTTGTAACACATCAGAGAATTCACACAGGGGAGAGGCCGTTTTCATGTTCAGAATGTGGAAAACGCTTTATAAAGAAGTCGGATCTAGCTAACCATCGAAAAAGTCACACTGGGGAGAAGCCATTCTCATGTTCAGAATGTGGGAAATGTTTTACTCAGAAAGCATATTTTGTTAGACATCAGAGAATTCACACAGAGGAGAAGCCATTTTCATGTTTAGAATGTGGGAAATGTTTTACTCAAAAAGCATATTTTGTTAGACATCAAAGAATTCACACAGAAGAGAATCCATTTTTATGTACTCTAAGTGTGTAACTGCTCTAACTGCACATCAGAGAACTCACACGTGGGGAAAAACGATTTTCATCTGCAGAATGATCTAAGAAATCAGCTCTGGAAAGACATCAGAGATTTAACACATGGCAGAAATCATTACTGATAAGTCAATTCTTCTAAGACATAACAGTAGGAAAGTAGGGATTTTCCAGTTTTTCTTTTCTCCAAACTTGTTTCATCAAATAGTATCCGTTTAAATAAAAGTTATCATGAAAGTAAAGTGAGTTGTTCTATAGGAGAAAAGGAAGCAATTCTGAACACTAAATAATGAAGAATAATTGGATATAATTACCAATAAACGTCTGTAATCCAGATAACACATCTATCATTATGGATGAAGACAACATAAAGCGTCTTCTCCAAATATACAAACTCGTATTATTCCGGCAGGATACAATAAAGTGACCTACAGCATTCACATGTAACATGAATGAGAGCGCTATTGGTCAGATGAGAGGGGATTATATAGCATCAGAATGATAAATTGTCCAACTATGTTATATCTGGAGTTCAAAATAGTCAATCCAGGAGTGGGCATGAAGATAAGGATCTCAGTGGGAGGTTTTCTCTCCTTGATATAGGACTTTGGTGGAGACGGCACGGCTGGAGCCCCCATAGTTCATTCTGAAATCTAAATTTCCTATAAACCCAGCAGAATTTTTTATAGTTCTTTTAGCATTAAAATGATATTGAAGATAAAATGGAGGACAAGATTGTGGAATTATGTAATCACACTACATATCAACCATGTGCACAGCATATTTACATATGTATATAATTGCATCTATTTACTTGCTTCTAGTCATTAATAAAACTTTGCACTTAAAAACATGTATGTTTGTATTTTTTGTAAGCTTTCTTTTAACTTTGAGATATTAAAGGGGTTGTCCCGCGATAGCAAGTGGGGTTATACACTTCTGTATGGCCATATTAATGCACATTGTAATATACATTGTGCATTAAATATGAGCCATACAGAAGTTATACACTTACCTCCTCCGTTGCTGGCGTCCCCGTCTCCATGGTGCCGTCTAAAGCTGCTTCTTAGTCGCATGAACAGTCGCGCTTGCGCACCGCAGGATTCTTCTTCTGTCTCCTTCCGGGCTCACGAGCTGCATGCTGGCTCCTCCCTCTTCTCTGCGTCATCGTAGCTCCGCCTCCGTCATGTGTTGCCGATCAGCCAATGAGGTGGCTGTATTGGCAGTGGAACGCAGAACAGGAGAAGATAATCCACAGTGCACCATGGGAGAAGACCCGCGGTGCACCATGGGAAAGGACCGGCGGCCATCTTTAAAAGAAGAAGCTGCCCGAACGGGGATGCAGGTAAGCGATTTTTTTTTTTTTAAACTAACACAGGGATTGTTTTAAACGGGGAACAATGTGGGGGTAAATTTTTTTTGATTTCGCCGCGGGACAACCCCTTTAATATATTTCCTCAGATCCGACGGAGATGAGTGAGAGCTGATAGGCATTATGTGTATTCATGGTTAGGGGAGAATCACACCACAGATTCCAGACTTTATTGAATTTGATAAGAAACTTTTTTTTTTTTTTTAAAGATCCTTTTCATAGCTTTTCCTGTAAAAAAATAAACCATCATAAAGCTGCATCAACAGGAAAAAAAAGGTCTAGGGGTCAGAATGTGGTTACAAAAAGCATAGTCCTATCTTGAAAGTTTTTATCTACATAGACTTGGAAAAGCTCCATCTAGATGTTGCCCTTGGACAGATTTGAACCTAGAATTCCAGCACTACAAGGCGGTAGTGCTAACAAGTGAGACATAAGACCTGTCCTTTCTGCTCTGGAGGAGCAAAAGAATGAGAAGAATAAACACAAGGAGAACATAAAAACACCATCCAGATGTTGCTCATGGACAGATTGGAACATAGAACTCCAGCACTGCAAGGCAGCAGTGCTAACAACTGAGCCACCACACTTCTTTCTTCTCTAGAGGTTGAGGAGGAGATGGAGAACAAGAATAGGAAACACAAAGAAAACATACAAAAGCCATGCAGATGTTGTCCATTATCAGATGTGCTTTGCAGTGCTGGAGGTCAACATCTTGATAAGCTTTTATGTTCTATTTGCGTTAATTCTTGTTATTCTACTTCTACTCTGGGCAGAACAGACAAGTGTGGTGTAGTTTACACAGAGGTTGTCCTTGATGAGAACCTCAGCACTGAAAGGTAACAGTGCTCCCTCTTCTATCATATTGCCCGGCCGTTCATGACAAGCAGTGCTAAATTTTGCCCCGTAGTATCTATTCCAGCAAGCAGATAACAGGGATAATCATACTGATTAGTGCATCATTATGACTGACCCTTTTAGTTGCTTCCTCAAAGCAGGCTTAAATGGTAGAAACGTCTTTGATTTGCCACCATACCACTGGCGTCAATTGACCTACCACCATACAGCGCCTGGTTATAGCATACACATCTGGTACTCAGCGATCGATCTGCTACTAGCTTAGCCTCTACAACATATGCAACGTGAAATTCCACCATGTAAGCATGTCACAGATGAGGTTGTTGGGTGGCAGCCTGAACTGTCGCTGTACCTCTGCCAGATGAGAAGCAGCTGAGTGTGAACTCCAAACGTGTGAGTACAGCTTCTAGGTGTTTTCCAGAACTGGATGAAAGCCTGGGTAATTGTTTAGAAAGTGCTGAACTACCAGGTTTGTCCAACAGACCAGGCAAAGTATTGCCAAGGTGAAGGACTGCCAACAGGTTGGCCCCATTGTCACACACAACCATGACTGGCTTCAAGTTCTGCAGGGTCATCCACATGTCATCTTGTACCTGCAGAACCATCAACAGCTCTCGGCCATGTGGCTGCACTCCTCTAGATGCATGAGTTTTAGTACAGCATAGTGACATTTCCCGGGTGCAGTGCTATATGGAGGCTGGGTTTTTTTACATACAGATATCGGTGAAGATGTGGAGAGTATTGAAAGGTGGAGGAAGAGTATGAGGAGTTTAGGAGGGGCCATACACGGATGAATGTCGCGCAAGTCTTGGGGGTACCGTGAACATGGACCACCTTTTTTTTATGCCCCACCTTGAGGATATTGACTCAGTGTTAAGGATATGTTATGCCCCTCGTCATGCTTGCTGGACCACATGTCCATAGTCAGGCGCATCCTGCCACTAACAGCATTCTGTGGGGATATATTATCACTCACATGGCAATGCAGGGCAGGGATGGCTTTTTGGACAAAATAATGGCAGCTGGGAATCTGGTACAATAGGTTAGCACAGAGTATCACATTCTGAAAGGTGTCTGCATCCACTAGCCATTGTAAGCTGCTGGCCAATGCTCACATTCAGGCTCTGTACTCGTGGATGGTTGAGATGGTATTTTTTTATTATTCCATAGTTGGGGGATAGAGGGCTGGCTGCTTAGCTGGGACATTCTGGAATATGGGGTAGATGTCAATGTCAGTAAAGGTTGTGATGATAGTGATGACTCGACTAATGCTGTCCATTTCCCAGTTCTGGCTCCGGAGCCTGTAACCTGGTCATCAATTACAGAGGAGAGGCTTGAGGTAGGCAATCTACTGCCCCTAGACAAAACTGTCTCTCTGTCTTTAGAGGCTACTGCATGAACAGGCAGGAAGATGGAAAGAGGCAGCTATAGTAGTGGAAGAGGGAGCAGGATGAGGCTGACTCTTTGCCTCAGGTAGACTTCCTAAGACAGCGAGTGGGGGGAGTACATGTGACTGTTCATACATGTGTATGTCGTCTATGTTCTTGCCACATTTCAAACGCTTACCACAGATCTTGTAGATGACCATTCTTCTGTCATCACATGCAGTTTTAAAGACGACACAAACTGGACAAGTCCTGCGTGTAGACCTAGCCATGGGCCTGATGTTTCTACTGCTGCAAATAGTAGCAGCTGATGGTGGCAGTAGAGCCCTTATGGTTTGCTGTGACACTCTAACTCCTGTCTTGGCAATGTGTTGTTGTGAATTTTTAGCGGTTTGTCATCATTTTAGTCTTCTTTAAATTCAGGTAGAGGCCCATTTTTTCACTTTCTGTTTTAATCTTACATATCAGTTGCTTCAGACCTGCTTCTGTTTCTGGTGGCCCATCCTCTGCCATCTCCACAAATGTCACTACCTACATATCCCCTGCCACTTGCTTTGTTCATGTTTTCGTTTTATACTTTTTTAAATTTAGTTTCGATTTAGCATAAATTGGGCAATTTTATTGCTTGGATGATCATGACGAGCTACACTAATTCTAAAGTACATACACATAAGTCAGAAGTTTTAAACATAAAAACACCTGTGTGTACTATAACCAGACTACAAAATGTGTGTATCATATTTCCTATATATTTGGGTATGATGATTCCCCTGTAACAGTGAGAACTCAGTGAGTGAGTTCAGAGTCTCGTGTTGTAACTCGAGCGGACAGATAGCGTGGTCAAGGAAAGCCAAGGGTTGGTAACAGGTAAATATCTATTGCAGTACAAGGGAGCAGGCAGGTAGCATAGTAAGGATTCAGCCAGGGATCAGTAACAGGTAGCAGCAATTATGTAGGGAGAAGCTGTTAGTAGTAGAGCATGACTAAAGTCAAAGAGCACAATAAATTTGCAAGGATGGGAGATGCTAGGCCATGTTTATATGGGGTGCGCAATCAAGGGACAGGGTGGAACCAACCAGGGAAACAGGAGCAGGAACTAGGAACAAGGATAAGGTTCAGGAAGAAAACTATCCAGGGAGGTGAATAACTCAGCAAATAGAGCTGCTACCTGGAACATAGGAGCTCCTGGGTTTGAGCCCTGACAGTATCCCCTCCTTCTAGGATGGCCTCCAGAAATCCCAGGGGCTGGCTTTCCCTGATACCTACTGTGGAACTTGCCTGTGAGCCTTGGACCATGAACATTCTGGTCCGACTCCCAAGGATTTTCTTCCTTTACTGCATAGGTATTGTAAGCCCCCTCTAAAAATTCTAGAGTCCAGAATCTTAACCACAAACTCTTCCTCCCCTTAAACTTTTACTGGTGGAGGAGGTGACTGATTTCTCCCGGCAAACGTGTTCTCCCAGAATGGCTTGAGCAGTGACACACAGAACTTTGGGTAAACTTTCAGCCTTTTCAAGAATCCTTGCAGTAATCTGAAAGGGTCCTATAAATTTTTGACCCAATTTGGGAGAGGGTGAGTGCGTTTTTAAATTCTTTGTGGATAACCGAACTTTGTCACAAATCTAAAAGGAAGAAGTGGCCTTGCGATGTCTATCTGCTGCTTCCTTATGGTTTTCCTGAGCTTCTTGTGGCAACTTTTTTAGATGTTTCTAGGTTTCCCGAAAAGTAGTTAGTCTGTGATTAACAGTAGGAGTATTAAATGGAAGAACAGGAATAAGTACTGGATGTATACCAGAGTTAGCATAAAAAGGACTTTGAAATGTAGAGTTATGTTAGCAATTGTTATAGGCAAATTCTGTTGTTGGTAACAATTCCACGCAATCATCCTGGAGGTAGGAAATAAAATAGCTGAGGTATTGCTCAAGAGTCTGATTAGTCCTTTCAGTTTGACCATTGGACTGCGGATGGTAGGCAGAAAACAAATTAATAGTGATCCCTAAACCTGTACATTAGCTTTTACAAAATCTTGATGTGAAGTGAACACTCCTAACTAGGGAAGAGCGAGTATACTCGCTAAGGCACTACTCGCTCGAGTAATGTGCCTTAGCCGAGTATCTCCCCGCTCGTCCCAAAAGATTCGGGTGCCGCCGCGGGGCGGGGAGCTGCGGGGGAGAGCAGGGAGGAACGGAGGGGAGATCTCTCCCGCCCGCTCTGCCCCGCTCCCCGCCGCAACTCACCTGTCAGCTGAATCTCTATCGGGACGAGCAGGGAGATACTAGGCTAAGGCACATTACTCGAGCGAGTAGTGCCTTAGCGAGCATACTCGCTCATTCCTACTCCTAACAGAAACTACATTATCAGAAATTCAATGCAGCCTAAATACCTCCTTGATCATTGATTCAGCAGTTTGTTCTGCTGTGGGAAAGCCTCCTAGTGGGAATGAAATGGGCCATTTTTGTAAGTTGATTCACCAAAACAAAGATGGCAGTCATTTCTTTAGAAGGATATTTGTCACAAAAATAACTTCCTAAAAAGCAAAGTTATAAATAAATCTAAAAGACAATCAGGACATACATAAGAGTATGCGTCCACCAAACACACCAATAGTAACCTGATATGTTGGAACATAGAATAGAGTTAATCCCAATAACTCAAAAACATCAATGTTGAGCCTAACCTTAATGGCTTATTAGTCCCTAGGCTGCATTCATTACAGATAATACATTCATATGGTTATGACAGCCTCGGCTAGCAACCTAGTCCGTTGGAGTGGACCAAGTCAACAGAAAAGTGCAAAATCAAATGTAGATGCAAACAAATAATATTGGAGTCCATTTCTTCCCAATAGAGTATCAACGTTCAATAATGAACAATTACTCTTCCGTAGAATAGGAAAGAAATGACTCACAAAAAAGATATTTTTGGTTCATAAAAAAATATTTCTTGGATCTAGAGATATTTAATTGGCTCATTTATTAGCTTAAAGCGCTTCACTAGGGTGATCCTAGTTATTTAGGAGCTCAATGTAAAAGGAGATTTCTTTCACCACAATAATTAATACATTTGTTGCACAATAGAGTTCTAAATGGAGTCAGAGATGCTGTCAGTTATCCCTGGTCCATTCGCCACCATCAAAAAAGGTCTATTACGGCATTTCCTTACCGCTGCCAGAGCGGTAATCCCACGCCACTGGCGCAGCAACTCAGCTTCCACAATCCTGGAATTTGTTCAGGAACTGAATCAACTAATGTATATGGAGGAGCTGGGTGACGAAAGAACGGATGGTTCCAGGTCGAGTGATTGAGCTTGGGCTATATGGAACACATATCGCGAATCCCCGCAGTTTCAGCTGGCGGTGGGATGGTGACGTGACGGGCCTTAAGAGATGTTGGGTGATTGGTTACGTGATACTGACATAACAAGACGACTATAAATAATGTGAACCATGAAAGGTCCCCACTCTCTACCCCTGTGCAGCCCTCACATTTTCCCATTTTTATGCTCTAAAATTCTCTCTTTCTCCTTTCCCTAGTCACCATACCATACCATACCCATATCTACATTGATGTGGGTTATTTATCTCAAGTTGTGCGGATTCAGCTAGTTGAGAGCTGAACTGAATACATAATAATGAGAAATAGGTTTCGAGGGCCAAGAACCACGAATTGATTGTTTTAGAAAAATGCCCTTAAAGTACCTCGAGAAGGATTCTTAATTGATGTTATGGTTTGCTCAACAGTTGCGACATTTGATCTCACATGGCCCCCGAGCTGTTGCAGGGTCTGACAGAGCAGACTGACCTCTGGCTTTCGCCGCTGAGCCTCCAACCGGGCATGGTCGTGTGTGACAACGGCCGTAACCTGGTGGCGGCTCTGCAGCTCAGCAGCCTTACACACGTGCCATGCCTGGCCCACGTCTTCAATCTGGTGGTTCAGCGGTTTCTGATAAACTACCCGCACTTATCTGACCTGCTCGGCAAGGTGCGCCGCGTCTGCGCACATTTCCGCAAGTCCACCATGGACGCTGCCACCCTGAGGACCCTGCAACATCGGTTTAATCTGCCAGAGCACCGACTGCTGTGCGACGTGCCCACACGGTAGAATTCTACGCTGCACATGTTGGCCAGGCTGTATGAGCAGCATAAAGCAATAGTGGAATACCAACTCCAACATGGGCAGCGTAGTGGGAGTCAGCCTCCCCAATTCTTAACCGAGGAGTGGGCCTGGATGGCAGATATCTGCCAGGTCATTGGAAACTTTGAGGCGTCTATCCAGATGGTGAGCGGCGATGCTGCAATCATTAGCGTCACTATTCCTCTGTTATGCCTGCTGAGAAGTTTGCTGCAAAGCATAAAGGCTGACGCTTTGTGGTCAGAACAGGAGATGGGGGAAGAGAGTATGTCGCTTGATAGTCAGAGCACCCTCATGTCTATATCTCAGCGTGTTTTGGAGGAGGAGGAGGGGGAGGAGGAGGAGAGGGAACAGACAGCTGGGCCCACTGCAGAGGGTACCCATGCTGCTTGCCTCTTATCTGTTCAGCGTTTATGGCCTGTGGAGGAGGATCCTGAAAGTGATCTTCCTAGTGAGGACAGTGATGTGTTGCGTACTGGTACCCTGGCACACATGGCTGACTTCATGTTAGGCTGCCTTTCTCATGACCTTCGCGTTATACGCAATCTGGCCACTACGGATTACTGGGTGTACACCCTTCTCGACCCACGGTATAAGGAGAACCTTTCCACTCTCATTTCGGAAGCGGAAAGTGGTTAGAGAGTGATGCAATACCACAGGGCCCTGGTGGACAAACTGATGGTAAACTTCCCATCTGATAGCGCTAGCGGCATAAGCCGCAGTTCCGAGGGCCAAGTAGCAGGGGAGGCACGGAGATCAGGCAGCATGTTCAGCGCAGGCAGGGGCACACTCTCCAAGGCCTTTGCCAGCTTTATGGCTCCCCAGCAAGACTGCGTCACCACTCACCAGTCAAGGCTAAGTCGGAGGGAGCACTGTAAAAAGATGGTGAGGGAGTACGTAGCCGATTGTACCACCGTCCTCCGTGATGCCTCTGCTCCATACAACTATTGGGTGTCAAAGCTGGACACGTGGTACGAACTTATGCTGTATGCCCTGGAGGTGCTGGCTTGCCCTGCCGCTAGCGTCTTGTCAGAGAGGGTGTTTAGTGCAGCTGGGGAAATCATCACAGCCAAGCGTACCCGCCTGTCAACTGCCAGTGCCGACATGCTTACACTCATAAGGATGAACAAAGCCTGGATTTCCCCTGACTTCTCTTCTCCACCGGCGGAGAGCAGCATAACCTAAAGATTCTTTTCGTTGCAACCGCAGATAAAAGCACCCTTCTCTATCACCGGGAAAACGGGGCATTTATCTTGGTCAATCTGTCTCTGACATTAGTCCTCCTCCTGCTACTGCTCCTCCAGAAACAACATGTCATCACGCTAAACGGACAATTTTTCTGTGGCCCAAAAGGCTTATCTACATCTACCAATGTTTTTACAATTTTTCAAAGTTTAAAAAGTATTGAGACTGTAACATGAACCAAATTTTTAAACAGGGCTGCCTACAGGCTCTGTTACGAATTAAGCAACAGTGAGCTGTATCTTTGAAAAAACGTGTATGGGTTCCACCTGCCCTCTCGGTTGATACATTTTTCAGAGGTACACTTGTACTCTTGGTACACTTATTTTTGGGGCCCGCGCCTACACTCTTATCCAACTAATTTTTCCGGCCTTCGCCTACGCTCATGGTATCCCAATGTTTCAGAGGTTGGCCTATACTATTACTACAGAAATTTTGCTGGGGTCTGCCTGCCTATACTTCTGCTACAAGAAAGCAACAGGGGTCTGCCTATACTGCTGCCACTTACATGTTACAGGGGTCTGCCTATACTGCTGCCACTTGAATGTTACAGGGGTCTGCCTATACTTCTGCCACGTAAATGTTACAGGGGTCTGCTTATACTGCTGCCACAAGGATGTTACTGAGGTCTGCCTATACTTCTGCTACAGAAATGTTACTAGGATCAGTCTATACTGTTACTACAGAAATGTTACAGGGGTCTGTGTATACTTCTGCTACAACAATGGTACTGGGGTCTGCCTATGCTTCTGCTACATAAATGTTTCAGGGGTCTGCTTATAATACTGCTACAGAAATTTCACAGGGGTCTGCCTATACTTCTGCTACAGAAATGTTACAGGGGTCTGCCTATACTGTTACTACAGAAATGGTGCTGGGGTCTGCCTATGCTTCTGCTACATAAATGTTACAGGGGTCTGCTTATACTGCTGCCACAAGGATGTTACTGAGGTCTGCCTATACTTCTGCTACAGAAATGTTACTGGGATCTGTCTATACTGTTACTACAGAAATGTTACAGGGGTCTGCATATACGGCTTCTACAAAAATGGTACTGGGGTCTGCCTATGCTTCAGCTACATAAATGTTACAGGGGTCTGCTTATACTGCTGCCACAAAGATGTTACTGGGGTCTGCCTATACTTCTGCTACAGAAATGTTACTGGGATCTGTCTATACTGTTACTACAGAAATGTTACAGGGGTCTGCGTATACTTCTGCTACAAGAAAGTTACAGGGGTCTGCCTATACTGCTGCCACTTACATGTTACAGGGGTCTGCCTATACTGCTGCCACTTGAATGTTACAGGGGTCTGCCTATACTTCTGCCACGTAAATGTTACAGGGGTCTGCGTATACTTCTGCTACAAGAAAGTTATGGGGGTCTGCGTATACTGCTGCCACTTACATGTTACTGGGGTCTGCCTATACTGCTGCCACTTGAATGTTACAGGGGTCTGCTTATACTGCTGCCACAAGGATGTTACTGAGGTCTGCCTATACTTCTGCTACAGAAATGTTACTAGGATCAGTCTATACTGTTACTACAAAAATCTTACAGGGGTCTGCGTATACTTCTGCTACAACAATGGTACTGGGGTCTGCCTATGCTTCTGCTACATAAATGTTTCAGGGGTCTGCTTATACTGCTGCTACAGAAATTTTACAGGGGTCTGCCTATACTTCTGCTACAGAAATGTTACAGGGGTCTGCCTATACGGCTGCTACAAAAATGGTACTGGGGTCTGCCTATGCTTCTGCTACATATAGGTTACAGGGGTCTGCTTATACTGCTGCCACAAGGATGTTACTGGGGTCTGCCTATACTTCTGCTACAGAAAGGTTACTGGGATCTGTCTATACTGTTACTACAGAAATGTTACAGGGGTCTGCGTATACTTCTGCTACAAGAAAGTTACAGGGGTCTGCCTATACTGCTGCCACTTACATGTTACAGGGGTCTGCCTATACTGCTGCCACTTGAATGTTACAGGGGTCTGCCTATACTTCTGCCACGTAAATGTTACTAGGGGGTCTGCTTATACTGCTGCCACAAGGATGTTACTGAGGTCTGCCTTTACTTCTGCTACAGAAATGTTACTAGGATCAGTCTATACTGTTACTACAGAAATGTTACAGGGGTCTGCGTATACTTCTGCTACAACAATGGTACTGGGGTCTGCCTATGCTTCTGCTACATAAATGTTTCAGGGGTCTGCTTATAATGCTGCTACAGAAATATTACAGGGGTCTGCCTATACTTCTGCTACAGAAATGTTACTAGGATCAGTCTATACTGTAACTACAGAAATGTTACAGGGGTCTGCGTATACTTCTGCTACAACAATGGTACTGGGGTCTGCCTATGCTTCTGCTACATAAATGTTTCAGGGGTCTGCTTATAATGCTGCTACAGAAATTTTACAGGGGTCTGCCTATACTTCTGCTACAGAAATGTTACTAGGATCAGTCTATACTGCTGCTACAGAAATTTTACAGGGGTCTGCCTATACTTCTGCTACAGAAATGTTACAGGGGTCTGCCTATACTGTTACTACAGAAATGTTACTGGGGTCTGCCTATACTCCTACTACAGAAATGGTACTGGGGTCTGCCTATGCTTCTGCTACATAAATGTTACAGGGGTCTGCTTATACTGCTTCCATAAGGATGTTACTGGGGTCTGCCTATACTTCTGCTACAGAAATGTTACTGGGATCTGTCTATACTGTTACTACAGAAATGTTACAGGGGTCTGCGTATACTTCTGCTACAAGAATGGTACTGGGGTCTGCGTATGCTTCTGCTACATAAATGTTTCAGGGGTCTGCTTATACTGCTGCTACAGAAATTTTACAGGGATCTGCCTATATTGCTGCTACAGAAATGTTACAGGGGTCTGCCTATACTGTTACTACAGAAATGTTACTGGGGTCTGCCTATACTCCTACTACAGAAATGGTGCTGGGGTCTGCCTATACTGCTGCCACTTAAATGTTACACGGGTCTGCCTATACTCCTGCTACGTAAATGTTTCAGCGGTCTGCCTCTACTGCTGCAACACGAATGTTACAGGGGTCTGCCTATACTGTTACTACAGAAATGTTACTGGGGCTCTGCCTATACTGCTGCTACTGAAATGTTACAAATACTGGGCTCTGCCTATACTGCCGCTACTGAAATGTTACTGGGGTCTGCCTATACTCCTACTACAGAAATGGTGCTGGGGTCTGCCTATACTGCTGCCACTTAAATGTTACACGGGTCTGCCTATACTCCTGCTACGTAAATGTTTCAGCGGTCTGCCTCTACTGCTGCAACACGAATGTTACAGGGGTCTGCCTATACTGTTACTACAGAAATGTTACTGGGGCTCTGCCTATACTGCTGCTACTGAAATGTTACAAATACTGGGCTCTGCCTATACTGCCGCTACTGAAATGTTACAGGCGTCTGCATATACTGCTGCTACACAAATGTTACAGGGGTCTGGCAATACTGCTGCTACATAAATGTTACTAGGGGGTCTGCATATACTCCTACTTAAATGTTACTGGGGTCTGCCTATACTTCTGGCACGTAAATGTTACAGGGGTCTGCCTATACTTCTGCTACAGAAATGTTACAGGGGTCTGCCTATACTTCTGCTAATGAAATGGTACTGGGGTCTGTCTATACTGTTACAACAGAAATGTTACTGGGGTCTCCCTAGACTTCTGCAACATAACTGTTACTGGGGTAAGCTTATACCTTTGCTACAGGAATATTAGATGGGGGTCTGTGTATACTATGGGTGCACTAAGTCTTCCCATTGCTGTGTTCTACCTATCTGGCCCCCCCAAAAAAAACAGACTGACTAGGGCATGGATTGTGGGCCGAGGCCAACATGTATTTTCCCTCACGTTACCATAGCTATCCGGGGCACTGCAATGGGATTTCTTTCTATACCGTCTGTGGGTTCCTGCTAGCCACTCATGCTGCGGGTGCACACAGACTTGCCATAGCGGAGTTGTACCTGCCTGGCACTTTTAAAAAAACCCAGACTGACTAGGGCATGGAGTGTGGGCCAACACGTATTTTCTCTCACGTTACCACAGCTAGTCTGTGGGTTCCTGGGAGCCACCCATGCTGCGGATGCACACAGACTTCCCATAGCGGTGTTTTACCTGTCTGTCCCCAAAACACTGATGATTTGGGTAGGGTGCAGAGAGCAGATGGTTTACCCCTTGCGTTATCGATGAGGTGTCCGACACCTAAACAGAATGAGTAGTGTGTGCATATATGGTGTCCCCATTGCTATGTCACTCGCAGCACCTTGGGCCCCACAAGGTGTTTGCTGGGACAGAGGCTGACCCTGGGCCCGCTCACATACTTCCCACACAGAGTATTGCTGCATTGTGGAGATGTGTAGAAGTGCTGGGCTGGCTCCTGAGTCCCCTTTATGCCAACGTTTGCAGCTCCTGACGGGAGTGGCACAGGATTGGAATGAAGATCGAACATTAATTTCTCATCGATTCTCTACAGCATTGTGGGCTATCGCCCCACCCCCCACCCTTTTAAAGAGGGTCGCTGCCTGGCCCTGCCAACCCTCTGCAGTGTGTGCCTCCGGTTCGTCCTCATGGCAGACGCACTTATAAATAGACATGAGGGTGGTGTGGCTATGCAGCCAGCGTGTGGCATGAGGGCAGCTGAAGGCTGCGCAGGGACACTTTTGTGTACGCTGCGGATGCAGGGTCGTGCGGGGGGGTTGGGCAGCATGTAACCCAGGAGAAGAGGCAGCAGTGTGTCCCGCAGGCAGTGATTGTGCTTGGTTGGAGGTAGTGTGGTGCTTAGCTAAGTTGTGCCTCGCTAATGAGGGTTTGTCCAAAGTAAAAATTGTTAGGAGGGGGGGGGGGCACTCTTGCTGCTATTGTGGCTTAATAGTGGGACCTGGGAACCTGAGATGCAGCCCAACATGTTGCCCCTCGCCTGCCCTATCCGTTTCTGTGTTATCATCACTTTCGTAGGTTTTCAAGATTTTCACAAATGAAAACCTTAGCGAGCATCGGCGATATACAAAAATGCTCGAGTCGCCCATTGACTTCAATGAGGTTCGTTACTCGAAACGAACTCTCGAGCATCGCGGAAAGCTCAACTCGAGCAACGAGCACCCAAGCATTTCGGTGCTCGTTGAAGACCCATCAAGAATGCAACCAGTTAAAGGTCTCCAATAACTTCCCAACCAAATTTCTCAAACTTCAATCAATTTAGTAATCTCTTCACATGTTTGTCATCTTCTTTAAGTTTAGCAAGGGGAAGACAAGTATACTTGTTACCATTATGGAGTAATACTGCTTGAAGACTCTTTGTTGAACTGTCACACTCACTAGGATCAAATAGAATTTTGCGTTCCCTAAACATACCAGTTACATCATGACAATAGCACAGTTCATCTTCACAAATAAAATGTGATGTCCCTTCCTCTGGCACTACATTTGCACACTTTTATCTAACAAGTCCCATTGTTTGAGTCTGGATGTTAACAGCTCAGCATTAGTCTTTGTAACACCAAGGTCACTGATCAAATCATTAGGAGCTTTTGGGTTAGGATTGTATGGTTTTCTTTCACAGGTTTCATTTTTAGCACTGTAATTTGGATCAGCAATATTTTCAACACTACTTTCAACATCAGGCCGATCTTTCTGTGGAACAGGAAGTTTTAGGCCATTTAGCACAGGTGCAATGCATGATGGGATATTTGGATAAATGACTGCAGCTGCATTCTTGCAAGCATGTCATTCAGAAGGGTCCACCATGCAAAACCAGCAGTCCAGTGGGTTTTCGCCAAACCTGTGGGACACCAAACTTCATAGCCCTCTTTTCTCCTCTGTCCCATCCTTCCAGAGTTTTCTTACACTTCTCACGTGCGACTTGTGGAGCCCATGATTTGGCCTGGTCTCCAACAGGCATCCCAAAGTATACCTCGTAAGCTTCGCACATCTTAATTGCTTTAATGAATTCCCCAGAAATGTAACAAAATGCATCTTCTGGATGCCTGCAACCATATCTACATTCAAACAGTGTGAAAGGTGTGGGAAAACTAAACTGAACGATGATGTACTTATGTGTTTATATAGATGTGAATGAGTAACAGTGAATTCAGGGAGGTTCTATTGCAGTGGTGGTGAACCTATGGCACACGTGCCAGAGGCGGCACGCAGAACCCTCCCTGCTGGCACGCGTCACCATCGGCCGCTCACCACATTAGTGAATGCCTGCAGGGGCCGTGGCTCCCCTGCCAGTATTCACTCAGTGCTGCTATCTGCGCTGATCCCGGTGCACACTGACGTCAGTGTGCAGCCGGGATCCTTGTCCCCCGATGTCTCCTACTTCGTTCCGCGAGAGCAGGGGAAGGAGGCATCCGGCAGCACAGTGATGTCAGTGTGCACTAGGGATCAGGCAGCAGAGGTGCGGCTCTTCCAGGAGGAGGGATAAGTACCGTACGTGGGTCTCGGGAGGCATTATTACCGCTGGGGGAGGCATTATTGCTGCTGGGGGACCGCTGGGTGTAAGGGGGCATTATTACTGCTGGGGGGGGGGGGCATTATTACCGCTGAGGGAACTGCTAGGGGGAAGGGGGGTATTATTACTGCTGGGGGACCGCTGGAGGTGAGGGGGGCATTATTACTGCTGGGGGAACCGCTGGGGTGGAGGGGGGCATTATTACTGCTGGGGAACCGCGGGGGGACGGGCATTATTATTGCTGGGGGACTGCTGGGGGGGGGGGGGGGGGCATTATTACCGCTGGGGGGGGGGGGGGCATTATTACTGCTGGGGAGCCGCTGGGGGATGTCACTATTATTACCCTGGGTGGCCGCTGGGGAGTTTTACGATTATTACTGCTGGGTGGCCGCTGGGGGGGTGTCACTATTATTACTGCTGGGTGGCCGCTGGGGGGGGTGTCACTATTATTACTGCTGCGGGGCCGCTCTGGGGGGTCATTATTGCTGTGGGGAGGGTCGCTGGAGAATGTTTACATGTGGTCGAAATGGGCAGGGCTGTTTCAAAATAGACCAGGTGCAGATTGACTGCTTTTTGGATGCAGAAATGCTGCAGAATTTTCCACAGTATTTTCCGCTGAGGACATTCTGCAGCATTTCTGCATCCAAAAAGCAGTCAGAATCTGCATGCTGCCTATTTTAAAGCGTCCCAGTCCTTTTTAGAACGACAGAGGTAAAAATCATATGTCGTGAAAAGCCCCACCCCCTGATTTTGGGTGCAGTTTGGGCACTCGGTGTCTAAAAGGTTTGCCATCACTGTTCTAGTGGAATCTGGAGGTATTCAACACTTTACTGACTTCTGGTACTCTGAAAATAGGAAGAAAATACTTATTTATCAAACTAATGAAAGACAGAGATTTGTTTTCATATACCATTGTACATTTAATGCACATGAACAAAGAAATTCGAATACAGTGGGTAAATATTAGATATATACATATCTATAAGCAAATGAGGACATCTGTTGGGCAGACCGCCCCTTCCTGGGTGGCCTGATCGCGCCAGGTTAGTCTACTTCCTTTTGTGAATTTATCTATTTTCTTATCCCAGGAGAGCTGCCATTGTTTATTATCTCACAATATGAACAGTTATCGGCTTGAAACGTTATTACTGACAGTCTGACTGGAGACTAACTGGATCACAGGGGATCCTGAACTGCGGACCCCACTGATCAACAATTGATCATCTCACATTTTTTTCTTGGGTTTTTAAAATGACTGTTTTTATTACTTATAATGTATTTTTAATGGTCTGTTAAAATCTTAATAATCCTAAACAATGTAAAATAAATTATATTATCAGAATAAAGGCATAAATGTAGTTTGAAAAAGGCCGGTGCAGTTGGCAATGACTGCTTGCTCTGAACTGCATGCTGCGCTCTGCTTAGGTTTGTCACTGCCCAGAGAACAAGCAGATCGATACAAGGTTACTGGCAATCTCTCCTGAAAGAATCCTCGGCTTAGAAAATTAATTTGAGACACATTCATAGACCGGTGACACAATTGCACATTCTTAGATTTTGAATACGCCTGGAGCTCAGGTCAGCGCACCCATAGTCAGGCTGGGACACACATCCATATTATGGGTGCTAAAACATGGCCAAAATATGTGTGTCATCAGCCTATGAACTTGTCTGGAATCGAATTTCTGCACAGAGATACAAGGGACCTATAAAATTGATTCCAAAACATGTTTAGAAGCCAGTGACATACGCATATATATTATAGGCCCAATGCCCACGGATGGATTTTCTTTGCGGAATTCGCAGCCAGACGCCTGCTGCAAATTCCACAGCAATGCTTGTCCATAGAAGGCTGTGTTAAAAAGATTCTTCCATGCCCAGAAGTGGAAGTCAACTGTGATTTTTGGTGCGGGAAATTGCATGACACTACAAGAATAAAGATTCTGTCCTGTAAATTATCAGATGTCTAAAAAGATGTGATTTCCGATTGAAACATTTTTCATATTCTCAACAAACAGATGCACAGTGGTTCAGGCACTAGGGTGGAGCCTCAGGTGTAGTAAGACGCAGATCTGGAGAGTAGTCAGATGGAAGCCAGGAGTAAGTAAAGGAAAGTCTCGGTATGCAGTAGAGCAGGTTTAGGAGATGACCCTTAATCAAGGCTAGAGAGCACAATAATCTTGTAAGGAAGGAGGGATCAGGGCCAGGTTTATAAAGCAAGCCTAATCAGACAGGGCGGAGCAAGAACAGAGTCTGGATAGTGGGATCTGGTAACAAGGCTGAGTTATGCAGGGAAACTGTCCAAAGGCTGGATTGTTCAACGGGGACAGCTGCCGGCCGGGGTACGGGAGGACCCAGATTCGATTCCTGACAAGATGGCTTCTGCTCTGTGTGACTTCTCTGATGCCTGAGAAGAACTGATTTATGTGTATAACATTTCCCACATTCTGAACAAGAAAATGGCTTCTCCCCTGTGTGACTTCTCTGATGCCTGCCAAGATCTGATTTATCTGCAAAACATTTCCCACATTGTAAGCACGGAAATGGCTTCTCCCCTGTGTGAACTACCTGATGTCTACGAAGATGCGATTTGCAATAGAAAAATTTTCCACATTCCGAACAAAAAAATGGCTTTTCCCCTGTGTGACTTCTCTGATGCCTGAGAAGATGTGGTCTCTGTTTAAAACATTTCCCACATTCTAAACAAGAAAATGGCTTCTCCCCTGTGTGAATTCTCTGATGTTTGTCAAGATGCGATCTCCCAGTGAAACATTTCCCACATTCTGAACATGAATACTGCTTCTCCCCTGTGCGATCTCTTTTATATTCTCCTTTTCTGTGACTTTTCTTCTGCTTCTCAGTCTGTGATGAATCAGAAGATGGGACCTGTATAAGAGGAGCAGATGACGGATCTTTGCTGTGACTGGCTGAGGGGATATCTGGGATAATGGTAGGTTCTTCATCTATATCTTGCGTGACACCACAATTCTCTCCTTTACATTCTACAGCTATCAGACGCCCCTCTGAGCTCCCGGTACCTTCATCTGCCAAACATAAAACAGATTTGACTATTTTTGAATAACATGAAATTTAAAAACATTATATTGATATTTTATAACATTTCTATAACAAGTCACGTAGCAAAACGCAATTCATAACGGAATTTAGTATTTTCCCTTACATAGATCGGTTTCCGTTCTTTAGGAAGAAAGATAATGCCGCCGACTGCGCTATTTTTCTGTTCCAAAAAACGGAAACCTAACAGAACGGAAGTGAACTGAAGCCTTTCCGTGTTCTTGAAACCCTATTGAAATCAATGGGAAAAAAACATTTTTCCATTTTATTTCAGTTTCCTACAAAAATGGAGCAGAGAGACGGAAATCTTGAACTAAGATCTAACGCAGGTGTGAAAGTAGCCTTAACAGTGGTGGCAAAACAGATCACAATCCTACAGCAGACCTCAGAGCGAGGACCAGTAGATCATGATGTTCATCCACTAGACTGTTCTCTTTCAGTTCCCCCCCTTCTGTAGTGAAGCCCCCATCTTCACAGGTTCATGTATCAGTGTAGCTGTCACCACTCTTCTAGTAAATGGTCAATGGTGAACCGTAAAGCTACAAGCACTTTTTTAAAGAACAGATGATGGGAGGAGTAGAATGGCCATGTATGAAGAAGCCATAGATGCCTGCACCCAGTTGAGCACTGAACAGTATATTCCATATGGACAGAGTCTGGTCATTTCTGCACAAAAATTAGTTTGTTTCTCCAAAAATGACTCACAAAATCTCCCATGAAGCAGCATGTAATTAACACATGGTGTTTAGTATATATAGAACTGTTCATCTATAAAACAGCTTAGTGCAGACAGTAAGTCTACATGCTGTCACGTCAGACCAAGACTATGACCACTAATGTGCCTGATGTGTCAACAATGACTATTACACACAA